>NC_086447.1:806840522-807045522 GCF_028390025.1 Pseudophryne corroboree
GTGATTAACCCTTTGCAGTATCAAAGCACCCCTCGGCACTGAAAGAGTGGCACTGAGGTCACAAACTTGGTGCATTTGTCCTGCAGCCAGTTCCTTGTATCTGTGGGGCTCTGAAATTAAGTGGGTCTCATAACTAAGACGAGCGACATCTAAAATTCTTATGACCTCATAAAGTTCTAGAGCAGTAATAGAAAACAGCAACATCTAAGCAATTGGGCATTTGAAGTGTTGTGGAATATATATGTATTACTATTGTTACAGTGCATAAGGTCTTAGTCACTTTGCTGCTCTTTTTAATGTGAATTGCTTAATATATGTATATAGATAGTTAATGTGTGTGTGATACACACACACACACACACACACACACACACACACACACACACACACGTGTGCGTATATATATATAGATATATTTATATATATATACACACACACACACACACATATTTGTGTGTGTGTAAATATGTCACACACACAAACACACAGTGTATAAATATATTAGTTTATCTATATACATGTACACACACACACACACACACACACACACACACACACACACACGCTATGTACTCCTCTGTTATTATAATACAGTTATACAATAAGCATATCCTGTGTGTGTGGAGTAGGTAAGTAACTAAATACAGCCTTTGTGTACATTCCATTGATGCTTTGGTTGCTAATATCAAACTTTTCAGAGGTATAAAAAAAATTCAACCACAAAATAATTTACTGCTGATACTATATATGAGCTGATTTGATGTATGAATACAATATACGTATTTGTGTTATTGTTTTCCTTTTCTCATTTATAACCATGCATGTGCATCTGTGTCTGGGGGATACACATGTATTAACTGCAACCATAGATTGCTATGAAAATACAAGTCATCATGTGGAATAATGTGTACAGTGGCAACATGTTCTTTAAGCGACTGCTTGGTGTAAGAAACATACCCTGCCACTAATATATTCTAGTTGGCTGAAGAAACTTTGTTAAAACCTAATTGTTGGTACAGTATATTGAAAGTTTCTCTGTTGAGGAATAGCTGCTGCAGCTCAGATCAAATAAGAGTTAATAGAGTTTATCAGTTAAACAAACTACATTTTAGTATTTTTATTTTTTTTACAGAGAGAACATCGGTTCTTCATTAACACAGACATTAATTTCAGCAGAGTCATGTGAAACAAAACACATGCTTTTTAAGTTGCCCTGAAGTTCAGGGACATATCTCCTGCACCTCTGGAATCCGCTCACTCCCCCACCCCAGTCCTACCCTAGCCCTAGCACAGGCTACCTCTGGGAAAGGCTAGATCTCTATACCCAGATAAGATGCCTGTGCCAGTGCACTGGGTACAGTACATGCTTACATGGGCAATATTCCTTTCTCTAAATATATCCAGCAGAAGAGAGAGAGAGAAAGAGAGAGAGAGAGAGAGAGAGAGAGAGAGAGAGCGCACTACACAGAGTACTGTATAGCTTGCATCATTTGTAGAGTGAGCTGCTTGTCTGAGCTTGTGCACTGTCATTGGTGGTGTGTTCTCAGTTCTCAGCCACCAGGGGATTTCAAGGCATCAGTCTCGCTTCATATATTGGTGTTTAATTGTGGTGAACCGGATTACAGATATTGTGTTGGTTTAAATAGGAATTTCCTTACTGAACAAGAATGCAATATTTATGTGAGATTTGGGTATTTCATTGCTCATACATACCACTAGACAATAATATAAACGATGATGATGATGATGATGATGATGATGATGAATAAAAAAATAATAATAATAATAATAATGTTCAGATTGGCAATTGTATTTGCTATTTATTGTAGTCAATAAGTCTTTTTAAAACAAAAGTAAATAGTTACAAACGACTGAGAAAGGAAAAAGTCTGTTCAATTGGTAAATAGTGCCTGGGGAGAGCTTCTATTTGGAATCAGCACTGTGCTCTCTCACACAGTTCCACGTTCCTCCGATAGATGGCGGTGCGCGCTGTGCGTCTTCCCTCCTGCCATGCATCTCCTGGGTGAGAGAGGCGGCTGCACAGCAGGGAATGGCTGCTGCTTCTTCTTCTCCAGGCCCCTCTGCCCCACAAGAGGCACTTCTTAACCCGGACCCACACTGCTCTATTCACAGCCCGCAGTGTGGGCGTCTCGGAAATCTGCTCATAGAGATTACTGCTGATAGTCTGCATTGCACGGCCAGGCACACTGCCTGCACACCGGAGCAGCTTGCACGGGTACAGCAGCACAGGGAGGGGAGCACCCTGGCTGGATCTGGGGACTGGCACAGAGGGGCTTCCCTGGCAGGTGCTGTGGGGGCCAGCTTTCCCCTCATGCAAGGGGCAGAATTCAAGTCATCTCTCGCTGTTCCTTTGCTTCTCCTGGGCAGTTAGCTGCCAAAACTCCTGTGTGCCTCTGCTGTGAATGAGGGGGGTAGCTAGGAGACAGCAAGCAAGCAGGGAAGACGGAATTTCCAACGTGCAAAATGTCCTTTGAAAGAGTGCAATAAGGCGTGAGGGGGAACTAATCTCCCCATTTAAATGTTTGTGGCAATTTTATCTAAATGAATTTTAATGCTAAACGAGAGATAATTCCCTATTTGTAACCAGTTTACTTGCCCCTGATGCCTTCTAACATCTTGCACTGAACAATGCCAATACTCTCAATATCTCATTCATTTTAAATGCATTAATAGTTGATTAACTATTCCTTTGGTGCTGCTGGATAAGGTGCAGGCTGCAAGGGGACAGGACACCACTGGACAAAAAATACAGTCTGTTTGTGATCTGCTGAAGAAGATAGGAAGTGTCTGCAACTTTTGTTGTATTTTGCATTTAGCTAAATAGGGGTTGGCACAGCGTATAATTATGTAGATTATTTGATAAATAAATTAGATCATAATTAGGGGTCTATTTAACAATGTCAGAAACTATTATTAGTTATCGCTGCTTATCGCAATTTACTGTCCTAGCAAGGACGTAGCTACCATAGGTGCAGGCAGTGCAGCTGCTATGGGGCCCAGAGCTGAAAGGGGCCCATCTTCCCTGTCAAAGTTACATGTGTTATATATATTTTTCGCCATTGGGTGGTACGTAGGGGTCTTTTCAAACTTTTTCCTTGGGGCCTGCAATATATCTAGGTATGCCCCTGGACCTGCTTTTTGTTGTGTGGTATACAATGAACTTGAAGGCATTATAATGTTATATAATATGAACCGGGTAACTGTAATGAGGCACTATATATCATAATGTGAATTGAGGGTACTGTGCGGCATACTGTGTACTGGCAGCTCTGAAATGTGACACAGGGTGAACTTAGGCACTACTGCGATTCATAAAAGAATCTAGGGCACTACTATGGGGTATAACATTAAATAAGGCTCTACTATGGTTCAGGTAATGAACTAGGGCACTATTATAGGGCATAAATTAACAACTGCTGCAGAGAAGTGTCACTCTAGAAGCATTGGGATGGGGGCCCCTTCAAAATGTTGCTATGGGGCTCAAAAAGTTCTGGCTACACTCCTGTGTCCTAGGGGTATACTTACTAAAGTGTGGGTTTATAGAAGTGGAGATGTTGCCCATAGCAACCCATCAGATTCTACTTATAATTTATATAGCACCTTCCATAAGATAATATCTGATGGGTTGCTATGGGCAACATTTCCACTTCTATAAATACACACTACTCCAGTCAGCATTCAGGGAATATCTGGTGCCTGGAGATGACATCATCTCCAAGTGCTGGCACTGCACCTGTGTGCAGTGTGAACAGCGCCCACCCAGGAGTATCCCGGGTCAGCACTGCAGTGTGAACGATGCATTAGTAAATTGATAGAAGCTGAGCTAAGCCCTTTCATGAGAGTAGTGGTGGAACAACACCTGGGGTGGTACACATGTCAAACCATAACGCAGGTGTCCTAACGCGAGCTCAAGGAGGACAGAAACCTCCCGTGTAGCAGAAGGCCAGCTGCCCAGACCTGCAGTGAGTTTTACCCACTAACTCTGCTGCTCCGGAATGCAATCGGATGAGGGCGCCCCTTGCGCAGAATGACTCGCAACTGGTGCGCCCGTTTATGAAGTCCTGCCCTCTCCATTCAATTCTCCCTCCTCTCACCCAGCTGTCACCGGGTGGGTTGGTGGGTGGCACTGGTGGTGCGAGAAGCAGGGAGTGAGATGTCTTGATGTCTCATCCCTGAAGAGAGGAGGCTGAGAGTTCATGCAGAGCAGCAAGAGGAGCCTGTTCCTTAGCCAACCAGCCTGAGCCTGCCCAGCCCATAAAGGCCAAAGAAGACACAGGTAAAAGCAGAGGAGCAAGTAAGTAAAAAAGGGGAGAGAGGATGAGGGCACAAAAGATTATTGTATTTATGGAAGTGATGGTGTGGGGGGAGGTACCTATAATTAGGTTTATATACTGTAATTGAAGGGGTGGGGGGAACAATTGGCTAAGGAGCTCTTTCGGTAAGGATAGCAAATTCTCATAATTAGCAGAATTTGCTATCCTTTAGGTCGCATGCTGGGGGCAGGCCTTCGCTGGGCAAGGCCGCCCAGCATACTGACCGATGCCACCCCCCCCTTCAACAAGCAGAAATTGCGATCGCTTCGCAATTTCTGCTTGTCAGCAGAAACTAAAGATGACTCCTGCCGGTGCCCGCAGGAGTCCCGTCGCCATCTTACCTGACGCGGTGGCTGTGTGTGATGTGTGATCACACACTGCGATCCAACCTGAATTAGCCCCTAAATACTGTATATACAGGGTAGGGGAGGGGGACAGAAAAATAATTACATTGATAAGAAAATGAGTGGGAGGGTGTAAGAGGAAAAACTCATTTATTACAAGTAACAGAACAGTGTGCGTGTGGTCATATTATTTATTTATATATATATATATATATATATATATATATTTATATACTGTTCTGTTGTCAGGGCAAAAGATAGGGGCAGGCAGTGTGTGTGTGTGTGTGTGTGTGTGTGTTGGGGGAGGAAGGTGCCAGTGCTCTCTCTTGCTAAGGGCATAGACAGTTCTAGCGCCATAGCTCCTTACCTTAGAGAAGCAACTGCACCACACTAACCAGTGTTTTTGTCCCCTAGTCACCCTCTGCCTTCCACTGTTGCCCTCGGCCTTCCACTGTTGCCCTCTGTCTCTTCCTGCAACCCTTTAAATCCCCAGTTATCCACTGCCTCCCCCTGCCAACCTCAGCCTCCCCCTGTCACTGTCTGCCCCACACTAACTCTGTCTCTCACTGCCACTCTTTGCCTCTCCCTACCACAACACTGCTTCTTTCAGTCCATGACTGCTTCTCCCTGTCACACTCTGTCTCTTCCTTCCACACACAGCCCCCCACCCTTACACCCTCTGGCTTCCACTTTCCACCTTCTGGCTCCCCCCTTTCACCCTCTGTCTCTCCCTGTGCCAACATCACCCTCTACCATTCACCATCACCCTCTGTCCCTGTCCCTGCCCCATGACCCTCTGCCTCTCTCCATCACCCATTGCCTCTCCACGTGGGGGGGGGGGGTCCCAAAGCAAATTTTGCACTTGGGCCCACCACTCGCAAGTTCCGCCACTGCATGAGAGAGAACATAAAGAGATTTTCTGCTGCAAAGTCCACAGGGTATCCACAGGATACATTGGGATATGATGGAGCCACAGCGGATTTGCACCAAACGGTCAAAGTTTTTCGGACTCCCAGCATGCAACGGGCCCATCCATATATCCCCGCCTCCTGGCTCAGGAAAATCAGTTTTTTGTTTGGTTCGGCAGGAGCCGGACCATAGTCAAAGGGCTGCTGGTTTTTAGCAGCTCTAAGCTTTTTTATTTTATTTTTATAGTCTTACTATTTTTTCTGAGTGATCTTTCTAAACAGCATCTTATACGTACCTTAGAAAAAATAGCTCCAACAACTCCCCGCCGGGTCGCGACAACGCTTACCCATGAGTACAGTGCTGTTTCGACGGGCGTCTTTGTCGGATGAACTAGTAAGTCCAGCAGACGTTACCAGGCTGTGGCCGGAGCATGAGGAGAAGGTAAGGCATCGGTTCCGCTTAGAGGGGGAACATGGACACAGCCGCACTGTTTTGGGAGGAGACTACCAAACTGTCACTGACGCGGCTGCCACCCAGAGTGCACCAGTGCTAGGCCTTAGGGATCATAGGCTCCAGGGGTAGTATGAGGCTGCGATCCCTATGGTTGATGTCAGCAGTGGGGAGTCAGATGCTCCCCTGGTTGCCCCTTCCCCGGGTTCATGACCAGTTTCATCCGAGTCTCCCACCATGAACCGTTTTCCCGCTTCCGTCTGAGAGTCTGTGTACTGAGGGGACCCAGTCACAGCATAGACGGCTGTGTGACTGGTGTGTCAGTGTTCACTTAGGCGTCTGTGTTCACTATAGGTTCACGGAGCGGTTGTGTACACTATTAGCGTCTGGATCCACTCAGCATTCGCAAATGTATTGATCGGTCCTGGAAGCGGGGTGAGTTTCCCTGTATCCCACTCTACTGAGTACAGGTTATACAGCACTCAGGGGGTCATTCCGACCTGATCGCATGATAGGTATTTTCGCTGTGCTGCGATCAGGTCAAAACTGCGCATGGGTATGCACCACAATGCACAGGCGTGTCTCACGGGCACAAAGCGGATCGTTGCTGTGTGATGGGATTTACGAAGAATCCATTCACACAGACGATCGCAAAGAGATTGACAGGAAGAAGGTGTTTACGGGTGTCAACTGACCGTTTTCTGGGAGTGTTTGGAAAACGCAGGCGTGTCCAAGCGTTTGCAGGGCGGGTGTCTGATGTAAATTCTGGCCCCGGACAGGCTGAAGTGATCGCAGCGGCTGAGTAAGTCCTGGGCTACCCAGAAACTGCACAAAATGTTTTTGCACAGCTCGGCTGCACATGTGATCGCACACTTGCAAGGCTAAAATACACTCCCCTGTGGGCAGCGACTATGCGCTTGCACTGCTGCTAAAAACAGCTAGTGAGCAATCAACTCGGAATGACCCCCTAAGTCTCTGTCTACCTTTGAGTACGAATAGTTGGATACGTGTGTAGTGCCTATGAGTCTGATAATTATTACTGTGGTTTCTTTCGCTATGCGTTTGAATACGGTTAAAACTTATATAAGGTAATGCAGTAATATGTTTCTCCTACATACTTGAAATGTATCTGTAGTTGATTATGTGCTCATATTGCTTAATAATGTATAACCTGTGACTGACTGCTAGTGTGATTGGTGACTTTGCTATAATTCTGTCAGTTTTATCTGTCTATTCCAATCCTCAATGCTGGTGCTGAGCAAGGTAGGGTCGGATTGTATGTCACTTTAACACATCTTAAAGTGATTTCAGTCACAAATTGTGTAGTACATTGTGAAAGTGTCTGATTATTTATCATGTTTAAGAGGGGCAAGGGTGAGGATAATACACACACAGCAACACCAGCATTCATATCATGTTTGTCATGCAAAGCTGGGTAAACCTCTGAGGATCTGGTTCAGGATGGTTTGTGTGCAAATTGTTTTAGCTTTCACCAAGGTCTATGAAAAATTCAAGGCAGACGCAGGTGCAAGTTGATCCACCATGGGCTATGTTTGCAAAGACATTATCCAGTATTGCTGAGCGGATAATTCTAACTTCTGTACCAGGGATAGGTTACACTATTAACCCTTATGTGCAGCATTCTGCTTGCAGTTTATCATTTCCAGCAGGGGAAGCAGTAGCCTCTCAACAGAAACAGGCTGAAAAGCCAGTGGTAAGTAAATCACAAAGACATGAAGCAACATCTTTACAGTCTACACATGTTTCAGATGAGGATTCACCAGAGGAATACTCATTACACTCTGGTTCTGCATACAAAGATGAGGAAGAAAGTCTCAGCTCAGTGGACATATCTGAGTTGATTAATGCAAAAAAAGCCTTAGAAGAATCAGCAGAGCCTGTGTTAAAATCCAAGGCACCTGTATTTAAACGTCCCAAAACAGTTAAGACTGAGTTTCCTGGGTCAAAGCAGCTGACAAAAATTATGGAAGAGGCTTGGGCTACACCCAGTAAGAAATTTAGAATTCCTAGAAAATGGAATTCCACTTATCCTCTTCCAGCTGGGGACTGTTTAATGAGGGAAGTAGCCCCTTAAGTAGATACGCATGTTATTTGATTAGTGCGAAAATCTACATTACCTCTGCCTTCAACATCATTAAATGATGTCACGGATAGGAGAGTAGATGGTTTTCTAAAAAATATTTTTTCCCTGTCTGGGGCAATCTGTCACAACTGAGGGTTTAGGCTGACAGGAGGAAGCCTCAGTTGTAGGGGCTGAAATGAAATTAAACTTGGGAGGTTTAATCAGACCCCTGGACATGTAAGTGTAGAAGGATTACCTGAAGATGTGACCATGACAACCAGGTTAAAAGTCAATAAAAGTTTTATTAACAGACTCCGTGTTGAAACAACAGTATTCACAGTTGATAAAAGCAATGGCAAATAATACAGTTCCTGGATCACTATAACCATGGGAGGTATCACAGAGCACTGGTAGGTTGAGGAACAGATGTTAAAGTCCTTTGATGGAATAACCTTACCAGGCCTGGCTGTAGTAGTGAAGATAGCCGAGGAACACGCCAGTAGAAGTATAGATGTAGTTGGTAACTTGAACAGACTGTTGTAGATACTGGATGGAACCAGCCAGGTGGTAAAGACACGGAGTGGATGCTGAATGGAATCAGCCAGCTGATGAAGACACGGAGTGGATGCTGGATGGAACCAGCCAGGTGATGAAGACACTGAGAGGATACTGTAAGATGCTAGGGAGCGTGGAAACAGAAGAGTTGAAAAGAGGTTACCGGTGGTAGTGGATACTGCTGGTAAGTAGGGATCCGTTGGAATAACACCGGCACTTTAAAGAAACTGGATACTGCTGGAAGCTGACCGCTGGAAGCAGATGGGTTAATAGCTGGAAGCTGGAATAGCCACGGAGGGCTGCAGAGTCAGGCTGCACCGCAGGATGGAAGGCAGGTGCGGGTCTCGTAGTGGATGCTGGAGACAGGAGCTGGAACCTGGAGAAACAACCACAGGAGAGAGAGACTGGAACAAGGTTTGACATTCAAAGCACTGACCATTTCCTGGTTCAGGCACAGGATACTTATACCTGCTGCAGGGCAGGCATTGGCTAGCCAATCATGCAGATTCACAGTGCAGCAGATTGGTGGAGATTGAACATGTGACTGGAACAAACATGGCTGCGCCCATGTTAGTACTGGAGGGAAAGTTGGTTTGGAAAACCATGTGGAAACATAGCAACAATGGCGGCGCCGGCCGCGGAGGACAGGAGACGCCAAACTGATAACTGCACACTGAGACACATGGATGACAGCGGAGGCCGCGGCAGGCATGGGGCACCACTCTGACAGCCTGCATACTGGAACACAGGAGCGGCGGCGGAGGCCGCAGAGGACAGGAGACGCCACACTAGATTCAAACATGGTGCCGCTGTGACAGCGTCTCAGAGTGACAGGAGGGATATGCAGAGTGTGGACATCAGTAACACAGATGAGATCCGGCCCTGGAACGCTGAGCCAGCTTCAGAAGGCATTTAAAAGGCAAGTAATGGCGTCCAGATACCCGGATCGTGACAGCACCCCCCCCCTTTAGGAGTGGCCCCAGGACACTTCTTCGGCTTTTGAGGAAACTTAGAGTGGAAATTCCGGACCAAGGCAGGAGCATGGACATCTGACGCATTGGTCCAAGAGCGTTCTTCAGGACCATAGCCCTTCCAGTCAATAAGATACTGCAATTGACCGTAACGGAAACGTGAATCCGGAATCTTGGCAACTTCATACTCAACTCCCCGTTGAGTTTGGACTTTCGGAGCCGGAGGAAGTGCAGAATGAAACCGATTCAGGATAAGCGGTTTCAACAGGGAAACATGGAATGTACTGGGTATCTTCAGGAAGGAAGGTAACTGGAGTTTGTAGGCAACAGGATTGATGACTTGTTCAATTTTGAAAGGACCGATGTAACGAGGTGCAAACTTCATGCTGGGAACTCTCAACCTCAAATTCTTCGTGGACAATCACACACGATCACCCACTTTGAGAGCAGGAACCGCTCTACGCTTCCTATCAGCAAACTTCTTGTACCTGAACGAGGCTTTGAGCAGGGCTGCTGGCACACTCTTCCAGTTGTTTGAAAACTGACGCAAGGTGACATCCACTGCTGGAACAGAAGTTGGTGGAAGCGGTTGGAATTCTGGAACTTTAGGGTGGAATCCATAGTTGATGAAGAATGGTGTTGAAGAAGATGAGGAATGGTATTGATTGTTGTGGCTGAACTCGGCCCAAGGAAGGAGTTGAACCCAGTCATCTTGAGAGGAAGACACATAAATGCGGAGGAAGGCCTCCAAGTCCTGATTCACCCTCTCGGTTTGACCATTGGTCTGAGGATGATAAGCTGTAGAAAACTTTAACTTGACTTGGAGGGCTTGACATAGACTTCGCCAGAACTTGGCTACAAATTGTACACCACGATCAGAGATGATCTCTTCAGGAAGACCGTGGAGTCGGAAGATCTCTTGAATAAACACTTGAGCCAGCTTGGAAGCTGACGGAAGACCGGTGAGAGGTATGAAATGTGCCATCTTGGTGAACCGGTCAACTACCACCCAGATGGTATTAAACTTGTTGCACATAGGCAGATCTGTAACGAAGTCCATCGACAAATCGGTCCACGGTCGACGGGGAACAGATAATGGAACCAGTTGCCCTGCAGGCGACTGGCGGGAGACTTTGTGTTGGGCACACTTTGGGCAAGAGGCAATAAACTCCATGATGTCCTTCTTCAGAGTTGGCCACCAATAGGACCTAGAGATAAACTCAAGGGTTTTCTGGATGCCTGTATGTCCGGCAAAACGGGAAGCATGGGCCCAATGCATGAGCTTCTTCCTTAGCACCGGCTTCACAAAACTTTTTCCTGGTGGAGGCGTAGAGTCCATCCCTACCATGGAGAATGCCAACGGATTAATAATAGGGTGCTTGTCCGAAGACTCTGACTCATTTTCTTGCTCCCATGAGCGGGAAAGGGCATCGGCCTTGCGATTCTGAGAACCCGGACAGAACTGGAGTTTAAAGTCGAACCTGGAAAAGAAAAGTGCCCATCTGGCTTGACGAGGGTTAAGACATTGTGCGCTTTTCAGATATAAAAGATTCTTGTGGTCGGTAAGTATAGTGACTGAATGGGAAGCTCCCTCCAACAGATATCTCCACTCTTCTAGAGCGAGCTTGATGGCTAGCAACTCCTGGTCGCCAATGGCATAGTTGCGCTCAGCTGGGGAGAACTTCCGGGAGAAGAAACTGCAAGGATGTAGATGACCATCTTTAGCCCTCTGGGATAACACCGCTCCTACTCCAACGGAGGAGGCATCCACCTCAAGTATGAAAGGAGAGTCGATGTCGGGCTGTTTCAGAACTGGTGCAGAGATGAACCGTTGCTTTAATAGATGAAAAGCTTGCGTAGCTTCTTCAGACCACTTGGACGGGTTAGCACCCTTCTTGGTAAATGCAGTGATAGGCGCCACAATGGTGGAAAAGTCTGGTATAAACTTTCTGTAGTAATTGGCGAACCCTAAGAACCTCTGGACCCCTTTGAGGGTTAGGGGAATCGGCCAATTCTGGATTGCTTGTAGTTTCTCAGGATCCATCTCTAGTCCGGAACCGGACACAATGTAACCTAGAAACGGAATGGATTTGACTTCAAAAACACATTTCTCTAATTTGCAATAGAGATGATTGACACGGAGACGGGACAGATCCTCCTTTACCCAGAAGCGATGTTCCTCTAGATTATTGGCAAAGATAAGGATATCATCTAGATAAACCACGACATGGTGGTACAGGATGTCTCTGAAGATTTCATTCACGAAATGCTGGAAAACAGCTGGAGCGTTGCTTAATCCTAAGGGCATGACGAGGTACTCATAATGTCCATCCCGGGTGTTAAAGGCGGTCTTCCACTCGTCACCCTCACGGATCCGGATGAGATTGTAGGCACCCCTCAAATCCAACTTTGTAAAGATGATTGCTCCGCTAACTCTATCCAAGAGCTCTGTAATCAAGGGTAAAGGATAACGGTTCTTAACGGTAATGTCGTTCAAACCTCTGTAGTCGATGCACGGCCGCAGGCCACCGTCTTTCTTCTTAACGAAAAAGAAGCCTGCGCCAGCTGGAGAAGAGGAAGGTCGAATAAAACCCTTCGCCAGGTTCTCCTTGATGTACTCCTCCATGGAATGCGTCTCTGGAAGGGACAACGGATAAGTTCGGCTTCGAGGTGGAACCTTCCCTGGGATGAGATCAATTGGACAGTCCCATTCTCTATGAGGAGGAAGGATATCAGCGGAGGCTTTACTGAACACATCTGTGTAGTCTTGATATGGAGGAGGTGGAACATCAGACGACCTGGGGGAGGAAGAACAAACAGGAAGCACTTTGGACAAACAGGTCTCAGCACAGGAGGGACCCCATGCTAGTATCTGCGTAGTCGTCCAGTCAATCGATGGATTGTGAAGACGGAGCTATGGAAGGCCCAAAACCACTGGATGTGTGGCTCTTGGAATCACTAGAAAGGAAATAAATTCTGAATGAAGAACTCCTACTCTCAGACGAACTGGTAGAGTCCTTAAAGAAATAACTGCGTCAAAAATCTTACTGCCATCCACGGCAGTCAAGGAAATAGACGTAGGAAGTCTCTCGGTGGGTAGGGACCACCGTTTAACATAAGCTTCGGTTATGAAATTCCCAGCTGCTCCGGAATCAAGGAGGGCAATGACGTTCCTATAATGTTGAGCAATTTGAAGCGAGACTCCATGAGGAGATGGAGAGGAGATCATTACTCCTAGCCGGCCCTCTCCTTGGCGAGCTAGGATTTGGAGTTTCCCGGACGTTTGGGACAGGCATAGATAGCGTGAGACGGAGCTGCACAGTAGAGACTGAGAGACTCAGAGAGACGTCTTCGGCGCTCAGCGGGAGATAGACGGGAACGACCAATTTGCATGGGCTCATCTTTGGATGAAGACGGTTGACGAGGAGGAGGAGCAGAAGATTTTGGAATAGATGATCTTCCTCGCTCAGTTGCTCTTTCTCTAAAACGTAGATCAACCTTTGTGCATAGTGAAATTAGCTCATCCAACTTAGAAGGCAAGCCTCTGGTAGCTAATTCATCCTTGATGCGTTCTGATAAGCCATGCCAGAATGCAGCATGCAGGGCCTCGTCGTTCCATGCCAGTTCAGATGCCAGGATTTTGAACTGTATAAGATACTGTCCCACAGTACGTGTTCCCTGGCGTAAACGGAGAATCTCAGATGAAGCAGAGGTTACCCGGCCAGGCTCGTCGAAGATGCGCCTGAATGTAGCTACAAAGTCAGTATAGGAAGACAACAGGGTATCAGACTTCTCCCATAAAGGTGATGCCCAGTCAAGGGCTGAGCCACTGAGAAGGGAAATAATATAGGCAATTTTAGTATTGTCACTGGGGAAATTGCCAGGTTGTAGCTCAAAATGGATTTCACATTGGTTGAGAAATCCCCTGCAGAATCTTGGAGATCCGTCAAATTTTGCTGGCGTTGGAAGATGAAGACGTGGAGTAGAAATGGGTAAGGTGGGTGGGGTTACAGCTGGTGTCACTGTGGTGGACGCACCGGACGTGCCAGGTCCACGGAGGGTCGTTTGAATCCCATCCAGTCGGGTAGAGAAATCCTGGAGACAGCGGATGATGTGGCCTTGTGCAGCCTCCTGATGTTCGAGTCTGGCTGCCAGTTCTTGCATCGGCCTAGCCGCTTGATCCTGGTCTCCGACTGGATTCATATGGTCAGTGCTTACTGTCACAACTGAGGGTTTAGGCTGACAGGAGGAAGCCTCAGTTGTAGGGGCTGAAATGAAATTAAACTTGGGAGGTTTAATCAGACCCCTGGACATGTAAGTGTAGAAGGATTACCCGAAGGTGTGACCATGACAACCAGGTTAAAAGTCAATAAAAGTTTTATTAACAGACTCCGTGTTGAAACAACAGTATTCACAGTTGATAAAAGCAATGGCAAATAATACAGTTCCTGGATCACTATAACCATGGGAGGTATCACAGAGCACTGGTAGGTTGAGGAACAGATGTTAAAGTCCTTTGATGGAATAACCTTACCAGGCCTGGCTGTAGTAGTGAAGAAAGCCAAGGAACGCGCCAGTAGAAGTATAGATGTAGTTGGTAACTTGAACAGACTGTTGTAGATACTGGATGGAACCAGCCAGGTGGTAAAGACACGGAGTGGATGCTGAATGGAATCAGCCAGGTGATGAAGACACGGAGTGGATGCTGGATGGAACCAGCCAGGTGATGAAGACACGAGAGGATACTGTAAGATGCTAGGGAGCGTGGAAACAGAAGAGTTGAAAAGAGGTTACCGGTGGTAGTGGATACTGCTGGTAAGTAGGGATCCGCTGAAATAACACCGGCACTTTAAAGAAACTGGATACTGCTGGAAGCTGACCACTGGAAGCAGATGGGTTAATAGCTGGAAGCTGGAATAGCCATGGAGGGCTGCAGAGTCAGGCTGCACCGCAGGATGGAAGGCAGGTGCGGGTCTCGTAGTGGATGCTGGAGACAGGAGCTGGAACCTGGAGAAACAACCACAGGAGAGAGAGACTGGAACAAGGTTTGACATTCAAAGCACTGACCATTTCCTGGTTCAGGCACAGGATACTTATACCTGCTGCAGGGCAGGCATTGGCTAGCCAATCATGCAGATTCACAGTGCAGCAGATTGGTGGAGATTGAACATGTGACTGGAACAAACATGGCTGCGCCCATGTTAGTACTGGAGGGAAAGTTGGTTTGGAAAACCATGTGGAAACATAGCAACAATGGCGGCGCCGGCCGCGGAGGACAGGAGACGCCAAACTGATAACTGCACACTGAGACACATGGATGACAGCGGAGGCCGTGGCAGGCATGGGGCACCACTCTGACAGCCTGCATACTGGAACACAGGAGCGGCGGCGGAGGCCGCGGAGGACGGGAGACGCCACACTAGATTCAAACATGGCGCCGCTGTCACAGCGTCTCAGAGTGACAGGAGGGATATGCAGAATGTGGACATCAGTAACACAGATGAGATCCGGCCCTGGAACACTGAGCCAGCTTCAGAAGGCATCTAAAAGGCAAGTATTGGCGTCCAGATAGCCGGATCGTGACACAATCATAAGACCAGCCATGGCTTCAACCTGGATGGCTAAAGCAGTGGCTGCCTGGGCAGATGCATTGGAAGGGGAAATTTCAATGACATCTAGAGAATCAAAACAGGCTGCAATATTTTTGGATGAAGCAGCCTTGGATATGGGTACAATTGCCTCTCAAGCATCAGCCTCAGCAGTAGCTGCTAGCAGAGCAGTTTGGCTACGCACATGGAAAGCTGATTCAGAATCCAAGAAGGTTTTGGAGTCTTTACCTTTTACTGGAGATATTCTTTTTGGTAAAGAGTTAACCAGTATTTTGGAGTCAGAAGCAGACTCCAAGAAAGTAAAGTTTTCTTCCACTTACAAATTCAAGCCTAAAATCCCAGCTTTTCGACCTTTTCGGTCTCAAGGAAAAGGAAAAGGTGATGGTAAACAATCCCAATACAACAGGTCTGGTAATACTAAAAAGCATTGGGCTACCAGATGACCAGCTTCTAAAACAGATGGTAAGCCATCAACCTGATGGTGTCACGATCCGGGTATCTGGACGCCATTTCTTACCCATCAGATGCCTCCTAAGGCTGGCTCAGCGCTCCAGGACCGGATCCCATCTGTTATCCTGATGTGTACATTCCTGTGTCCTCTCCTGTCGCTCTGGGACGCTGTCACAGTGGGCGCCATATTACACCTGGCATGGCGTCTCCCGCGGCCTCCGCCGCCGTCCCTGAACTTCTGCATGCAGAGTGTCTGAGTGGCGATTACGTCAGCCGCGGCCTCCGCTGTGTCCGCGTGGTTGGATGTGCATCTGTCAGCCTGGCGCCTCCTGTCTCCGGTGGCCGGCGCCGCCATTACTGTTTTCATTGCCACATGGATTGCAGGCCAGGCTTCCCTCCGGGTGTCTGCATGGGCGCAGCCATCTTGGATTCTGTCGGCTGATCATTTCCACCAATCTGTTCTCAGTGTTGATGGTCTGCGTGGTTGCCTGGCCAGTCCCTTCCTTGCTGCAGGTGTAAGTGCACTGTGCCTGGGCAGGGAGGGCGTCGGTGCTTTGGTTGTCAAACCTAGTTCCTGTTTGTCTCTCTCCTGTGATTGTCTTCCAGGTTCCAGCTCCTGTCTCAAGACTTCCACCATAGAGACCCGCACCAGCATTCCACCTGCGGTGTAGCCTGACTCTCCAATCCATTGTGGATTCATCTGTTTCCAGCTACAACATTACCTGCTTCCAGCTCAGCTTCCAGCAGAGTACAGCTTCCCTTAAAGGGCCGGTGTCCTTTCTACACTTTACCACTCTCCACCGGTATTATTATTTCTCCGCTCTCAAGTTCTACATTTCAGTTCATATTTCATCGCTCCCAAGTTCATTTATTATTTAACTGGTTCCAGCCAGTATCCACTCCGTGCTAACAACAGTCTGGTTCCAGCCAGTATCCACAGCAGCTGTTTTATCTTCAGCAACCCAGCTTTTCCTGGAACACCAGCTGGCACAATCCTGGGTTATCTCCATTGCTACAGTCGGGCCTGGTAAGGACTTTCCATCTAGAAGATCATAAGAACTATCTCACACTACCAGTGCCATGTGGCTCCTGCCATCCTGTAGTACCCAGGAACTGTATTTATTCTTTGCCGACTTTTACGTTTTCTTTTACTGCTACTGTGTTGCGGAGTTGTCATAATAAACATCATTGACTTTTATCCAAGTTGTCGTGGTCACGCCTTCGGGCAGTTATTATTCATGTTACTTACATGTCCAGGGGTCTGATACAACCTCCCAGGTTCCGGTACATCTCAGCCCCTACAACTGAGGCTGCCTCCCGTCAGCTCAGGCCCTCAGTTGTGACAGTAAGCACTGACCTAATGAATCCAGCCGGAGACCAGGATCAAGCGGCCAGGCCGATGCAAGAACTGGCAGCCCGACTAGAACATCAGGAGGCTGCACAGGGCCACATCATCCGCTGTCTCCAGGATCTCTCTACTCGGCTGGATGGGATTCAGACAACTCTCCGTGGATCAGGCGTGTCTGGTGCGTCAACCACAGTGACTCCAGCTATAACCCCACCCACCTTACCCATTTCTGCTCCACGTCTTCATCTTCCAACGCCAGCAAAATTTGACGGATCTCCAAGATTCTGCAGGGGATTTCTCAACCAGTGTGAGATTCAGTTTGAGCTACAACCTGGCAATTTTCCCAGTGACCGTACAAAAATTGCCTACATTATTTCTCTTCTCAGTGGCTCAGCCCTTGATTGGGCATCACCGTTATGGGAGAGGTCCGACACCCTGCTATCTTCCTACACTGCCTTCGTGTCAACATTCAGGCGCATCTTCGACGAGCCAGGCCGGGTAACCTCAGCTTCATCCGAGATTCTCCGTTTACGCCAGGGGTCACGTACTGTAGGACAATATCTGATACAGTTCCAGATCCTGGCATCCGAACTGGCATGGAACGACGAGGCCCTGTATGCTGCATTCTGGCATGGCTTATCTGAGCGTATTAAAGATGAGTTAGCTACCAGAGACTTACCTTCTAAGTTAGATGAGCTAATCTCACTCTGCACGAAAGCTGATTTACGTTTCAGAGAGAGAGCAACTGAGCGTGGAAGATCATCTGCTCCAAAATCTTCTGCTCCTCCTCCTCGTCAACTGTCACCATCTAAAGATGAGCCCATGCAACTTGGCCGTTCCCGTTTAACTCCTGCTGAGCGCCGAAGACGTCTCTCCAAGTTTCTCTGTCTCTATTGTGCAGCTCCGTCTCACACCATTAATGCCTGTCCCAAACGTCCGGGAAACTCCAAATCCTAGCTCGCCAAGGAGAGGGCCGGCTAGGAGTAATGATCTCCTCTCCATCTCCTCAAGATTGTAATCTCCCAGTCTCGCTTCAAGTTGCTCAACGTTATCGGAACGTCATTGCCCTCCTTGATTCCGGAGCAGCTGGGAACTTTATTACCGAAGCCTATGTTAAACGGTGGTCCCTACCCACCGAGAGACTTCCTTCGTCCATTTCTTTAACTGCCGTGGATGGCAGCAAAATTTTTGATGCAGTTATTTCTTTAAGGACTCTACCAGTTCGTCTGAGAGTGGGAGTTCTTCATTCTGAACTTATTTCTTTTTTAGTGATTCCAAGAGCCACACATCCTGTGGTCCTGGGCCTTCCATGGCTCCGTCTTCACAATCCTACAATTGATTGGACGACTACGCAAATCCTGGCATGGGGTTCCTCCTGTGCTGAGACATGTTTGTTTAAAGTATTGCCTGTCTGTTCTTCCTCCCCCAGGTCGTCTGATGTTCCACCTCCTCCATATCAAGATTTCACGGATGTGTTCAGTAAAGCTTCTGCTGATATCCTTCCTCCTCATAGAGAATGGGACTGTCCGATTGATCTCGTTCCAGGGAAGGTTCCACCTCGAGGCCGAACTTATCCGTTGTCTCTGCCTGAGACGCATTCTATGGAGGAATATATTAAAGAGAACCTAGCAAAGGGGTTCATTCGACCTTCTTCTTCTCCAGCCGGCGCAGGCTTCTTTTTTGTAAAAAAGAAAGATGGTGGTCTGCGGCCGTGCATCGACTACAGAGGTTTGAACGACATTACCATCAAGAACCGTTATCCTTTACCCCTGATTACTGAGCTCTTTGACAGAGTTAGCGGAGCTACCATCTTTACAAAGCTGGACTTGCGAGGTGCATACAATCTCATCCGGATCCGTGAGGGTGACGAGTGGAAGACCGCCTTTAACACCCGTGACGGACATTATGAGTACCTCGTCATGCCCTTCGGATTGAGCAATGCTCCAGCTGTCTTCCAGCATTTTGTCAATGAGATCTTCAGAGACATTCTATACCGTCATGTCGTGGTCTATCTAGACGATATCCTCATTTTTGCCAACGATTTAGAGGAACATCGTTTTTGGGTTAAAGAGGTTCTGTCCCGTCTCCGTGTCAATCATCTCTATTGCAAAATAGAAAAATGCGTCTTTGAAGTCAAGTCCATTCCGTTTCTAGGGTACATTGTGTCCGGTTCCGGACTAGAGATGGATCCTGAGAAACTACAAGCAATCCAAAATTGGCCGGTACCCTTAACCCTCAAAGGGGTCCAGAGGTTCTTAGGGTTCGCCAACTATTACCGAAAGTTTATACGAGACTTTTCCACCATTGTGGCGCCTATTACTGCTTTCACTAAGAAGGGTGCTAACCCGTCCAAGTGGTCTGAAGAAGCCATGCAAGCATTTCATCTTTTAAAACAAAGGTTCATCTCTGCGCCTGTTCTGAAACAGCCTGACATCGACTCTCCTTTCATCTTAGAGGTGGATGCCTCCTCCGTTGGAGTAGGAGCGGTGTTATCTCAGAGGGCTAAAGATGGCCATTTACACCCTTGCAGTTTCTTCTCCCGGAAGTTCTCCCCAGCTGAGCGCAACTATGCCATTGGCGACCAGGAGTTGCTAGCCATCAAGCTCGCTCTAGAAGAGTGGAGGTATCTGTTGGAGGGAGCTTCTCATTCAATCACCATACTTACAGACCACAAGAACCTTTTATACCTGAAGGGCGCACAATGTCTCAACCCTCGTCAGGCCAGATGGGCACTTTTCTTTTCCAGGTTCGACTTTAAACTCCAGTTCTGTCCGGGCTCTCAGAATCGCAAGGCCGATGCCCTTTCCCGCTCATGGGAGCAAGAAAATGAGTCAGAGTCTTCAGACAAGCATCCTATTATAAATCCGTTGGCATTCTCCACGGTAGGGATGGACTCTACGCCCCCATCAGGGAAAAGTTTTGTGAAGCCGATGCTAAGGAAGAAGCTCATGCATTGGGCCCATGCTTCCCGTTTTGCCGGACATACAGGTATCCAAAAAACCCTGGAGTTTATCTCTAGGTCCTATTGGTGGCCAACTCTGAAAAAGGACGTCTTGGAGTTTATTGCATCTTGCCCAAAGTGTGCCCAACATAAAGTATCCCGCCAGTCGCCTGCGGGGCAACTGGTTCCACTATCCTTTCCCCGTCGACCATGGACCCACTTGTCGATGGATTTCATTACAGACTTACCCATGTGCAACAAGTTCAATACCATCTGGGTGGTAGTTGACCGGTTCACCAAGATGGCACACTTCATTCCTCTCACCGGTCTTCCGTCAGCTTCCAAGTTGGCTCAAGTATTCATACAAGAGATCTTCCGACTCCACGGTCTTCCTGAAGAAATTATCTCAGATCGAGGAGTTCAATTCACAGCCAAATTCTGGCGAAGTTTATGTCAAGTCCTCCAAGTCAAGCTAAAGTTTTCCACGGCTTACCATCCTCAGACCAATGGTCAAACCGAGAGGGTGAATCAGGACTTGGAGGCCTTCCTCCGCATCTATGTGTCCTCCTCTCAAGATGACTGGGTTCAATTACTTCCCTGGGCCGAGTTCTGTCATAACAACCAGTATCATTCTTCATCTGCTTCAACACCATTCTTCACTAACTTTGGATTCCACCCTAAAGTCCCTGAGTTCCAACCGCTTCCAGCAACTTCTGTTCCCGCAGTGGATATCACCTTGCATCAGTTTGCCAATATCTGGAAGAGCGTACGATCAGCTCTGCTCAAGGCATCGTTCAGGTACAAGAAGTTTGCGGATAAGAAGCGTCGAGCAGTTCCTGCTCTCAAGGTGGGTGATCGGGTATGGTTATCCACGAAGAATTTGAGGTTAAGAGTTCCCAGTATGAAGTTTGCACCTCGCTATATCGGTCCTTTCAAGATTGAACAAGTCATCAATCCTGTTGCTTACAGACTCCAGTTGCCTCCCTTCTTAAAAATACCCAGGACATTCCATGTTTCCCTGTTGAAACCGCTGATCTTGAATCGGTTTCATTCCTCACTTCCTCCAACTCCGAAAGTCCAAACTCAACGAGGCGTTGAGTATGAAGTGGCCAAGATCTTGGACTCACGTCACCGTTACGGTCAACTACAATATCTTATTGACTGGAAGGGTTATGGTCCTGAGGAACGTTCATGGACCAATGCTTCTGATGTCCATGCTCCTGCCTTGGTCCGGAGATTCCATTCCAAGTTTCCTCAAAAGCCAAAGAAGTGTCCTGGGTCCACTCCTAAAGGGGGGGGTGCTGTCACGATCCGGGTATCTGGACGCCATTTCTTACCCATCAGATGCCTCCTAAGGCTGGCTCAGCGCTCCAGGACCGGATCCCATCTGTTATCCTGATGTGTACATTCCTGTGTCCTCTCCTGTCGCTCTGGGACGCTGTCACAGTGGGCGCCATATTACACCTGGCATGGCGTCTCCCGCGGCCTCCGCCGCCGTCCCTGAACTTCTGCATGCAGAGTGTCTGAGTGGCGATTACGTCAGCCGCGGCCTCCGCTGTGTCCGCGTGGTTGGATGTGCATCTGTCAGCCTGGCGCCTCCTGTCTCCAGTGGCCGGCGCCGCCATTACTGTTTTCATTGCCACATGGATTGCAGGCCAGGCTTCCCTCCGGGTGTCTGCATGGGCGCAGCCATCTTGGATTCTGTCGGCTGATCATTTCCACCAATCTGTTCTCAATGTTGATGGTCTGCGTGGTTGCCTGGCCAGTCCCTTCCTTGCTGCAGGTGTAAGTGCACTGTGCCTGGGCAGGGAGGGCGTCGGTGCTTTGGTTGTCAAACCTAGTTCCTGTTTGTCTCTCTCCTGTGATTGTCTTCCAGGTTCCAGCTCCTGTCTCAAGACTTCCACCATAGAGACCCGCACCAGCATTCCACCTGCGGTGTAGCCTGACTCTCCAATCCATTGTGGATTCATCTGTTTCCAGCTACAACATTACCTGCTTCCAGCTCAGCTTCCAGCAGAGTACAGCTTCCCTTAAAGGGCCGGTGTCCTTTCTACACTTTACCACTCTCCACCGGTATTATTATTTCTCCGCTCTCAAGTTCTACATTTCAGTTCATATTTCATCGCTCCCAAGTTCATTTATTATTTAACTGGTTCCAGCCAGTATCCACTCCGTGCTAACAACAGTCTGGTTCCAGCCAGTATCCACAGCAGCTGTTTTATCTTCAGCAACCCAGCTTTTCCTGGAACACCAGCTGGCACAATCCTGGGTTATCTCCATTGCTACAGTCGGGCCTGGTAAGGACTTTCCATCTAGAAGATCATAAGAACTATCTCACACTACCAGTGCCATGTGGCTCCTGCCATCCTGTAGTACCCAGGAACTGTATTTATTCTTTGCTGACTTTTACGTTTTCTTTTACTGCTACTGTGTTGCGGAGTTGTCATAATAAACATCATTGACTTTTATCCAAGTTGTCGTGGTCACGCCTTCGGGCAGTTATTATTCATGTTACTTACATGTCCAGGGGTCTGATACAACCTCCCAGGTTCCGGTACATCTCAGCCCCTACAACTGAGGCTGCCTCCCGTCAGCTCAGGCCCTCAGTTGTGACAGATGGTACGGGCCTCCATCTGGGGGACCCCAGGGTGGGAGGCCAACTTCTTCATTTTGCACAGATCTGGCACCAGTCTACCGCAGATGCCTGGGTGCAAGAAGCGGTATCTCATGGTTATGCATTTGCTTTCAAGAAAAACCCTCCTCAAAGGTTTTTTTGTACCAGCCTGACTTTGGTAGAGACGAAGGCCAGGGCTTTGCAAGAGGCAGTTCAGAAATTGCTTCAGTCAGGAGTAATCATTCCATTTCCTCCTGCACAACGAGGACAGGGTTTCTACTACAACATTTTTCTAGTACAGAAGCCAAATGGGTCATTCTGGCCCATACTCAATCTAAAAATGCTGAACAAGTACATTTGGGTACCTCGTTTTCATATGGAGACTTTACGTTCAATCACTTTGGCATGGAGGCAGGGGATTTTATGGTATCCCTGGATATCCAGGATGCTTACCTACATGTTCCTATAGCCTTGTCCCATCAGCGCTATCTCAGGTTCACTATCCTCCAACAGCATTTTCAGTTTCAGGCTCTACCATTCAGATTAGTCATAGCCCCCAGAGTATTTACCAAAATTATGGCGATAATGTCAGCTTATCTTCGCCAGCAGGGGATAAGAATGTTTCCATACCTCGACGATCTTTTATTCCTGGCACACTCTCAGGAATTGCTTCTGTGTCATCTGCAACAGAGTGTCTGCAGAAGCACGGTTGGCTTATAAATTGGGCGAAATCGTCTCTCTTTCCGTCACAGCGGAGGACTCACTTGGGGGCTGTATTGGATTTGAGCCTTCAGAGAGTAACTTTACTTCTGATCAAAATATCCAAACTTCAGTTAAGGATTCAAGAGCTACAGTTGAAAGGTATCCATTCATGCAGCAATGCATGTGATGGGATTGATGGTGTCAAAATTCAACATGGTAGAGTATGCTCAGTTCCATTCAAGGCCTCTGCAACATCTGATCCTTACCAAATGGAATGGTTTTCATCAGACAATAAAAACGCAGACTATGGTTAACTCTGGAAGTAAGGAGGTCATTAGCCTGGTGGCTACAGACATCCCATCTGGACAAAGGGAGACCCTTTTGGATATCAGATTGGGAAATTCTGACAACGGATACCAGCCTTTGGGGCTGGGGAGCAGTGTCAGGAAGAAATAGCTTTCAGGGGCAGTGGTCAAAGGAAGAAAGTTGGCTGCCAATAAATATATTGGTACTCTGAGCCATATACATGGCATTTATTCAGGCAAAGGACATCCTTTAGGGGAAACCAGTCCAAATCCGCTCGGACAATGGAACGGCAGTAGCATATCTCAACCATCAGGGAGGAACTCACAGCCAGAAAGCAATGAAAGAGGTAAGTCACACGTTAAAGTGGGCAGAACTTCATCTTCCAGCCTTGTCCGCAGTGTTTGTTCCAGGAGTCCTAAACTGGGAAGTGGATTTTCTCAGTCGGCACACCATTCATGCCAACGAATGGTCTCTACACCAAGAAGTCTTCCAGACCCTGGTCGACAGGTGGGGGTTGCCAGAGATAGATCTGATGGCATCCCGTCAGAATCACAAGGTTCCCACATACGGATCAAGAACAAAGAATCCCAAAGCGATCTTTGTGGATGCCCTGTCGGTGAGATGGGACTTTCATCTTGCCTATGTGTTTCCACCCACTGCCCTTTTACCCAGGGTGGTGAGAAAGGTAAAACAAGGAAAAGGTGACGTGATACTAATAGCTCCGGCTTGGCCCAGAAGATCTGCAGAGGATATCAATGGATGCTCCATTCCTACTCCCTCAACGCCCAGATCTACTGATTCAAGAGTTTTGTGATAACAGACATCTGGATCGACTGTCTTTGACGACGTGGCTCTTGAAACCTCTATCCTGAAATCAAGAGGATTCTCACAACAGGTTAATTCAAACAATGCACAGAGCAAGGAAACCTTCCTCAGCTCGCATTTATCACCGAATATGGCAAGCCTATATTCAGTGGTGAAGTGAACGGAAATTTGACCCCAGGTCTTTCAGAGTTTCCAGAATCCTAGCATTCCTTCAGGCAGGAATGGATAAAGGTTTAAGGGTGGCTTCCTTGAGAGTGCAAGTGTCAGCACTGACTGTATGGTTCCAAAAGAAAATTTCCAACCTACAGGATGTGCGCACTTTTTTCCAGGGAATGCTGCGCATTCAACCTCCTTTTGTTCCTCCTACTGTGCCTTGGGGCTTAAGTTTAGTTCTAAATGCCCTTTAAGTTGCCCCATTTGAACCACTTAAAAGAGTGAATTTTAAGTGGTTGACAGCTATAGTTTTTTTTCTACTGGCCATGGCTTCAGCTAAAAGAGTTTCAGATTTAGGCACATTGTTATGTTGTCCTCCATTTCTGATTTTTTTTATCCAGATAGAGCAGTTCTCAGAACTAAATCTGGGTATCTTCCTAAGGTGGTGTCTAAATTCCACCTTAACAAAGAAATTGTAGTCCCAGCTTTTCAAGAGCCGGAACTTTCTACGGGAGATGCATTGTTGGACGTAGTCCGTGCCTTAAGGATCTACATAGATCATACCAGATTCTCTCTTTGTTCTCTACAGATTTCATAAGAGAGGATGGCCTGCTGATAAGCAGACACTGGCAAGATGGCTTCGGATGACGATTTCAGAAGCATATTCTCAAGCTAATCTCCCTGTTCCGGATAATGTCTCTGCTCACTCTACTCGTAACAAGGTAGGTTCATCATGGGCAGCATAGCGTGGTGCTTCAGCAGAACAGATATGTAAGGCAGCCACATGGTCTTCCATTAACACATTCATTAGACATTATGCCATTGATACCTTTGCCTCTCAGGACTCTAATTTCGGGCGAAGGATTCTCCTGTCCAATCAGGAGCGTCCCCACCACTAAATTGCTTTGGGACATCCCAATGTATCCTGTGGATTCCCTGTGGACCCTGCAGGAGAAATATATGTTATGTTAAGAACTTACCGTTGATAACGGTATTTCTCCCAAGTCCACAGGTTCCACAGGGATCCCACCCTGATGCACCTGATTTGAGGATCCTTTTACTCACTAACCTCTTCCTTCTTGTACGAAGGGTGTGTATGTGTGTTCTTCTCGCCTGATTAGGGTTCTACATGATGCTCCTGCCTTGAGCTTTGGAAAACCACTGATTTGCCTGAGCCAGGAGGCGGGGATATATGGACGGGCCCGTTGCATGCTGGGAGTCCGAAAAGCTTTGACCGTCTAGTGCAAATCCGCTGTTGCTCCATCATATCCCAATGTATCCTGTGAAACCTGTGGACTTAGAAGAAATACCGTTATCAACGGTAAGTTCTTACCATAACGTATATATCTCAGCTTCATAAGTAGACCCCTTAATGTTAATAATAGACAATATTCTGATTCCTCTATGCCTCTCACTCATTAAAAACTTATGCTGTAAAAGAGGTGAAACTGAGCAGAAATGATGTAGGTAATGTTTGATGCGACACTAATGATGGGCAACAAATGTAAGGTTTTTTTTCAAAACTATTGATAATTTTGACACAATACTATGTGATATTCATGATGTCATATTGAGTGAATCGATTCACACAACCCAATCTTGTATTGATTTGGAACATCGATGCGGGACTGGCCAGGATGTATTCCAAATGTAAAGAATCTCAGAACTTTTGGAAATACTGCTTACGTACACATACCAAAAGAAAGAACATGCATGCTGGATTCAAAATCCATGAAGTCCATCATGCTTGGCATTTGCCAGGAAAGCATAGGGCACAGACTTTGGGATTCAAGTACCAGAAAGCTTGTCAAGTCAAGAGATATCATATTTAAAAAAACAGCATAAATTACAAAAAAGCTGGAATTTGAAATGCAGAGCAAGTATGTGTCACTGGATATATCAGCAGTTGGAGACATGTCTGAACCAGAAGCTGCCAGTGTGGACACCCAACCACAGAAAACATCTTCTGCAAGATAAAATATTGGAAAACCACCAAAGAGATACATTGATAAATTCACAAATATCGTGTTCAGTGAGCCTCAGGACATCAAGAAATTAAAATCAAGGTCTGACTGGTGTGAGTGGAAGTCAAAACTAGGCAAAGATAATTGAAAAATTGAACATCACAAGTGGAAGACAAGTTTGGTGACAACAGTTGTGAGTAAATAAGAAAAGAGACTGTTCACTTAGTCCATGCAGTCAGTGAGAGGGGTCTAGCTGATGTCACTTCCAAGAAAATAGGATTAGGCCATTTGAAATGTTAATGTTTTATTGCTTGTCTAACCTTAAGTTTTTTTACAGGTTTCTACAAGAAATCATTCTACAACAGTTGCCTTAAAAGACAAAACACCTATTTAAGCTTGGCCAGGATGAACTCCAATTTAAAGCATCTCAGAACTTTTGGAAGTACTGTAGTGTGTACCCTCAATCTCCTTAGGTCATGCTGGGCCATGGACGATCCAGGGAAGCTGCTGCCTATATTGCCCTACAAGTGTTATACACTGATCGCCCCATTCCCCCTCCCCTGGAATAGCCTCCCGGCATAGGGGAACAAATTCATCCTTTCCTAGAAGACTAGATTTTGGTGCATTGCACACAGGGCCGTTTGTTGGGGCAGGCGAGCAGTGCCACCGCACTGGGAGCCCGCCGCGGCACTAACTGTGGCTCCCTGCTTCCCCCTCCTATTTCTCCCCGAGTAACCTGCTCGGGGGGCGGAGTTTCACAGAATGACGCGGTTGCATTGTTACGTCACGACGCGACCCCGTCACTCCACGAAACTCCCCCCCCCCCGAGCGGAGTACAGAGGGGGATACAAGTTCGGAAGAGGGAAAGGCCGGCGCGAGGAGCGACTGGTGAGGCGGGCCGAAGAGCGGTAATCGCCTCTGTAAGTATTCTCTCTCTCTCAATGTGTAAAATGGGGACACCTGCCGTAATGTGTGAAGTGGGGACTCTTGCCTGCCGTAGTGTGGGGATTTAATGTATCAAGGGCGTTGTGGTGTGTGGCCTAATATGGTGCAGGGGGCATTACTGGGTGGGGCTTAATATGGTAGAATTTTTTTTTCTGTGGTGGTCGTGATCTGTTGGAGCAGGGTCAAAAACTGGATTGTGAGGTAGTCTTTTCAGACGAGGCCATGCCCATTTAAATGAGGCCACACCCATTTAGATGAGGCCATGCCCCCTTGCCGGGTGCACGCACAAGTTTTTTTCTTTATCTAGGTGTGTGGGGGGCACATTTTTTAATGTCATTGGGGGGCGCATTTTTAAATCTCGCACTGGGAGCCAAATTGGCTAGAAACAGCCCTGATTGCACAGTGCTCAGAGTCAGATGTAGATGAATCTCCAATACATAATGGGACACCTGCTGGTTTGAATTTGCAGTACAGGACAGCCCAGGTGATAGATTGTTGAGATGAATGTGGACTGAATGAATGCAGGATGCAGTTGTATGCAGATAGCTGGAAATAAAGTCCTTGACAAGGTATGCACTGTGAGTGCAGGTTACTGGAGACTAATGAAGATGAGCTCTGTGAATGCAGATTACTGAAGGCAGAATCAGATACAAGTGCACTTTGTGAATGCATATCTCTGAAATCAGAATCAGATGCAAGAACTGGAACAGATCTGGATGCCATTGTAGCTATGAGCCAGGAGACTGTTCTCTGGATAAGAGAGTTGTTCCAGCAATGGTCTGAACTCAGGAGATTATTTAAATAGGTCGCTCCCAGTGCCAATTGGCTGAACAGGTTATATGAGCATGGTTGCTGTAATCTGGTTGGCATAGGGAGTCATGTGAGAAAATCCAAAATGGTCAAGCCCATGTTCAAGTCTCAAGGATGCCAGATGCAACCAGGATGGTGGTGACGGAATGCAGTCAGACCCAATAACTGGGGCTAAAACCCTGTGTGGCAAGGAGCCTGGGAGAAGTGGTTTCAGATGCTGGCATAGGAGCCTGGTGGTGGCAGCCAGTATTAACCTGCATGGTAGTGGGAGGAGTCAGTAACAGGTGGTTACTGATGGTGAGATATAAAATCTCTATATCTTAATAATGAAGAAGTAAGCCCACTGAGTATCATTCTATGCAAATCGTGACCGCATGCCAGAGTAAGACCATCCGTCAAAATTGTAATTTTTTTTGTTGTTCTTTCTCTTTTTTACTCTTTGCTGAACTGCACCAAAGCACAGCACAAACTGTGCGCACAATTTCTCTTGTAAAATGGCAGCCTGGAGCAGGTAGAAGTAGTTTACATATGTGACCCAAAACACGGGGTCTGTATTGTCAGCAAAATGAAGTTTTGCCTCATTTTGAGATCTGGAATTGGCACACTAAACTGGATGAAGGGCCTAATTTAGCATGGGTAGTAGTTGTGTGAAATATCGCACAATTAAAACCCTTAACACTGCAATGTGCGGGGTCGCCCAGCACAGGGCAAGCCCACCCCGCATGCAGCAAATCGCTCGCATGATAAGGGTAGCCCCCTGCCTACACAGGGATAGGGAGTGTAGAGTGTGTCATACATGGGGTAGGGGGATACAAGGTGTCTCACACACAGGGGTAGGGGGTGTACAGTGTGTCATATACAGGGGGATGAGGGTGGTAGGTGGATACAGAAGGTCACACGCTGGAGAGCGGTAGAGGGTTAGAAGGGGGTCACACACCCGAGGGGGATATAGGGTGTAACACACCAGGGGTGAGGGTTATAGGGCAGTACAGGGCTCCCTGAGCACTCACCATTCTGTGCTCCGATCAATTTCGGGGTGAGCTGAAGGGTGTCAGAAAGGGAGAACCAGAGACAGGCCCCACTGGCACTCCTCAATACCGGATCTGCCTCCTCAGTCAGGTTTGGGCCCAGCCCAGTTTATGTAGAAGTGGAGGCCAGCAAGGGGGTGGGGGGGTGGGGTGAGCAGGCTGGATAATGAGCTCACCTTGGTGCTACACAGCCCCATGTCCCCACACAGCTGGTAATGTGTGAATCCAGGGGTATGACAAAGTCATAAGCGATAACTGCCCGGGGGCCGAGCTCTGCTTCCCTCCCATGGAGCAGCTGCTTGGGGGGAAAATCAGGCTGCTGGGGGGAGGGAGGCACATCCACTCTCTCCCCATATAGAGGGTGCCCTGTGGCTGGCACTCCATGGTAACTAGGGGGGTTGCTGGGCTCCTGTGGCCCCTGTCGGTGTGGGCCCTTCTCAGGGCCGAGAATTTCTGTTTGGGGAATGTGGGTGAAGGGGGGAGGTGGACCATGGAGTCAATCCGGGCCCCATAGCAGCTGCAGTCGCTGCACCAATGGTAGTTACGCCACTGCTTGGTTCTACTTCTCCAACATCAGAATAGTGTGAAACTAGAATTGTATTTAAACAAAAGCTGAATTGAGCTGAGGGTACTTTACAATCTAAAGGGGTATTCAATTAGTGCCATTTTTTTGACAAGTCACATTCGACCAGTTCGACTAGTTCAAAACCCTTTCCGATTTTTCAACTTGTTGAAATATCTGCCCGGGCGAAAACCATGGTGATCGGCAAATTCAATGCCAATCCATGTGTTTTGTCAAATTTGCAGGTGTTTTCAACAGTTTTTTGGTCTGTTTTCGCCCTTGCCGATTGTACCAAAAAATAAGTCGAAAGGGCATGGCGAAAATGGAGCAAAAAACTGTCAAAAACGCCCACTATTGAATACCAAACGGTCGAATTAGTACTGATTTTTCGACTGTCGAAAAACTTGGCACCAATTGAATATCCCCCATAGGGAGATGTGTCAAGCCTTGGAGAGTCATAAAGTGGAGACGTTGCCCAATGTAACCAATCAGCCATTGTCATTTGTGGGGCAGATTCATAGCTCTGTCCTGAGCAAATCAATTAGAAGCAGCATCCCCTGCTTTAAGCCCCAGAGAGAGCACTAAATGCAGATTTTTCCACACAGCCTCATGAGTTGTGAGGAGAAATCCATAGTAAATGCCCCCTCTGGGACTTAACGCTCGGGGAATGCTACTTAACGCAAAACTTATGGGTTACCAATGTAGAGATGTGCACCGGACATTTTTCGGGTTTTGTGTTTTGGTTTTGGATTCGGTTCTGCGGCCGTGTTTTGGATTCGGACGCGTTTTGGCAAAACCTCCCTGAAAATTTTTTGTCGGATTCTGGTGTGTTTTGGATTTGGGTTTTTTTCAAAAACCCCTCAAAAACAGCTTAAATCATAGAATTTGGGGGTCATTTTGATCCCATAGTATTATTAACCTCAATAACCATAATCTCCACTCATTTCATGTCTATTCTGAACACCTCACACCTCACAATATTATTTTTAGTCCTAAAATTTGCACCGAGGTCGCTGGATGACTAAGCTAAGTGACCCAAGTGGCCGGCACAAACACCTGGCCCATCTAGGAGTGGCACTGCAGTGTCAGACAGGATGGCACTTAAAAAAATTGGCCCCAAACATCACATGATGCAAATATTAATTAAAGAAAAAAGAGGTGCAAGATGGAATTGTCCTTGGGCCCTCCCACCCACCCTTGTGTTGTATAAACAGGACATGCACACTTTAACAAACCCATCATTTCAGCCACAGGTTCTGCCACACGACTGTGACTGAAATGACTGGTTGGTTTGGGCCCCCACCAAAAAAGAAGCAATCAATCTCTCCTTGCACAAACTAGCTCTACAGAGGCAAGATGTCCACCTCCTCCTCATCGTCCGATTCCTCACCCCTTTCACTGTGTACATCCAACTTCTCACAGATTATTAATTCGTCCCCACTAGAATCCATCATCTCAGGTCCCTGTGTACTTTCTGTAGGCAATTGCTGGTGAATGTCTCCACGGAGGAATTGATTATAATTCATTTTGATGAACATCATCTTCTCCACATTTTCTGGAAGTAACCTCGTACGCCGATTGCTGACAAGGTGAGCGGCTGCACTAAACACTCTTTCGGAGTACACACTGGAGGGGGGGCAACTTAGGTAAAATAAAGCCAGTTTGTGCAAGGGCCTCCAAATTGCCTCTTTTTCCTGCCAGTATACATCAGCACTCGCTCCAGACTGCCCTGCATCACCGCCAGCGGGTGGGCTCGGAATTCTTAGCCTTTTCCTCGCAGCCCCAGTTGCAGGAGAATGTGAAGGAGGGGCTGTTGATGGGTCACGTTCCGCTTGACTTGACAAGTGTCTCACCAGCAGGTCTTTGCACCTCTGCAGACTTGTGTCTGCCGGAAAGAGAGATACAACGTAGGCTTTAAACCTAGGATCGAGCACGGTGGCCAAAATGTAGTGCTCTGATTTCAACAGATTGACCACCCGTAAATCCTGGTTAAGCGAATTAAGGGCTCCATCCACAAGTCCCACATGCCTAGCGGAATCGCTCCATTTTAGCTCCTCCTTCAATCTCTCCAGCTTCTTCTGCAAAAGCCTGATGAGGGGAATGACCTGACTCAGGCTGGCAGTGTCTGAACTGACTTCACGTGTGGCAAGTTCAAAGGGTTGCAGAAGCTTGCACAACGTTGAAATCATTCTCCACTGCGCTTGAGTCAGGTGCATTCCCCCTCCTTTGCCTATATCATAAGCAGATGTATAGGCTTGAATGGCCTTTTGCTGCTCCTCCATCCTCTGAAGCATATAGAGGGTTGAATTCCACCTCGTTACCACCTCTTGCTTCAGATGATGGCAGGGCAGGTTCAGGAGTGTTTGCTGGTGCTCCAGTCTTCACCACGCGGTGGCTGAATGCCGAAAGTGACCCGCAATTCTTCGGGCCACCGACAGCATCTCTTGCACGCCCCTGTCGTTTTTGAAAAAATTCTGCACCACCAAATTCAATGTATGTGCAAAACATGGGACGTGCTGGAATTTGCCCACATGTAATGCACGCACAATATTGCTGGTGTTGTCCGATGTCACAAATCCCTAGGAGAGTCCATTTGGGGTAAGCCATTCTGCGATGATGTTCCTCAGTTTCCGTAAGAGGTTGTCAGCTGTGTGCCTCTTATGGAAAGCGGTGATACAAAGCGTAGCCTGCCTAGGAACGAGTTGGCGTTTGCGAGATGCTGCTACTGGTGCCACCGCTGCTTTTCTTGCTGCGGGAGGCAATACATCTACCCAGTGGGCTGTCACAGTCATATAGTCCTGCTCCACTTGTCCACATGTCCGTGGTTAAGTGGACATTGGGTACAACTGCATTTTTTAGGACACTGGTGACTCTTTTTCTGACGTCTATGTACATTCTCGGTATCGCCTGTCTAGAGAAATGGAACATAGATGGTATTTGGTACCGGGGACACAGTACCTCAATCAATTCTCTAATTCCCTGTGAATTAACGGTGGATACCGGACACACGTTTAACACCACCGCAGCTGCCAAGACCTGAGTTATCCGCTTTGCAGCAGGATGACTGCTGTGATATTTCATCTTCCTCACAAAGGACTGTCGGACAGTCAGTTGCTTACTGGAAGTAGTACAAGTGGTCTTCCGACTTCCCCTCTGGGATGACGATCAACTCCCAGCAGCAAAAACAGCAGCGCCAGCAGCAGTAGGCGTTACACTCAAGGATGCATCGGAGGAATCCCAGTCAGGAGAGGACTCGTCAGACTTGCCAGTGACATGGCCTGCAGGACTATTGGCTTTCCTGTCTAAGGAGGAAATTGACACTGAGGGAGTTGGTGGTGTGTTTTGCAGGAGCTTGGTTACAAGAGGAAGGGATTTAGTTGTCAGTGGACTGCTTCCGCTGTCACCCAAAGTTTTTGAACTTGTCAATGACTTCTGATTAATGCGCTCCAGGTGACGTATAAGGGAGAATGTTTCTAGGTGGTTAACGTCCTCACCCCTACTTATTACAGCTTGACAAAGGCAACACACGGCTTGACACCTGTTGTTCGCATTTCTGTTAAAATAATTCCGCACCGAAGAGGTGATTTTTTTTTGTAATTTGACCAGGCATGTCTATGGCCATATTCGTCCCACGGACATCAGGTGTTTCCCTGGGTGCCTGACTTAAACAAACCACCTCGCCATCAGAATCCTCCTTGTCAATTTCCTCCTCAGCGCCAGCAACACCTATATCCTCATCCTGGTGTACTTCAACAGTGACATCTTCAATTTGACTATCAGGAACTGGACTGTGGGTGCTTTTTCCAGCACTTGCAGGGGGCGTGCAAATGGTGGAAGGTGCCACCTCTTCCCGTCCAGTATTGGGAAGGTCAGGCATCGCAGCCGACACAATTGGACTCTCCTTGGGGATTTGTGATTTAGAAGAACGTACAGTTCTTTGCTGTGCTTTTGCCAGCTTAAGTCTTTTCATTTTTCTAGCGGGAGGATGAGTGCTTCCATCCTCATGTGAAGCTGAACCACTAGCCATGAACATAGGCCAGGGCCTCAGCCGTTCCTTGCCACTCCGTGTCGTAAATGGCATATTGGCAAGTTTACGCTTCTCATCAGACGCTTTTAATTTAGATTTTTGGGTCATTTTACTGAACTTTAGTTTTTTGGAGTTTACATGCTCTCTACTATGACATTGGGCATCGGCCTTGGCAGACAACGTTGATGGCATTTCATTGTCTCGGCCATGACTAGTGGCAGCAGCTTCAGCACGAGGTGGAAGTGGATCTTGATCTTTCCCTATTTTACCCTCCACATTTTTGTTCTCCATTTTTTAATGTGTGGAATTATATGCCAGTAATATATCAATAGCAATGGCCTACTGTACTGTACTATATATGTATACTGTTGGTCACCAAAATGCTGCACTGTAATACTAGAAGCTATAGAAAAGTATATATATTATTGTATATATCAGTACAGAGCGGTGTAACTGTGACACATGTGTCCTGACAAGCAGTATAGAAGCTATAGAATAGTATATATATTATTACTGTATATATATATATCAGTACAGAGCGGTGTAACTGTGACCCATGTGTCCTGACAAGCAGTATAGAAGCTATAGAATAGTATATATATTATTACTGTATATATATATATATCAGTACAGAGCGGTGTAACTGTGAAGCATGTGTCCTGACAAGCAGTATAGAAGCTATAGAATAGTATATATATTACTGTATATATCAGTACAGAACGGTGTAACTGTATAACATGTGTCCTGATAAGCAGTATAGAAGCTATAGAATAGTATATATATTATTACTGTATATATATATATATATATCAGTACAGAGCGGTGTAACTGTGACCCATGTGTCCTGACAAGCAGTATAGAAGCTATAGAAAAGTATATATATTATTGTATATATCAGTACAGAGCGGTGTAACTGTGACCCATGTGTCCTGACAAGCAGTATAGAAGCTATAGAAAAGTATATATATTATTGTATATATATATCAGTACAGAGCAGAGTAACTGTGACACATGTGTCCTGACAAGCAGTATAGAGGCTATAGAAGAGTATATATATATTATTGTATATATCAGTACAGAGCAGTGTAACTGTGACCATGTGTCCTGACAAGCAGTATAGAAGCTATAGAAAAGTATATATATTATTGTATATATCAGTACAGAGCGGTGTAACTGTGACACATGTGCCCTGACAAGCAGTATAGAAGCTGTAGAATATTATATATATTACATTTACTGTGTATATATATATATATATATATATATCAGTACAGAGCGGTGTAACTGTGAAACATGTGTCCTGACGCGCAGTATAGAAGCTATAGAATAGTATATATATTACTGTATATATCAGTACAGAGCGGTGTAACTGTGACCCATGTGTCCTGACGCGCAGTATAGAAGCTATAGAATAGTATATATATTACTGTATATATATATATATATATATATATATATATATCAGTACAGAGCGGTGTAACTGTGACACATGTGTCCTGACAAGCAGTATAGAAGCTGTAGAATATTATATATATTAGATTTACTGTATATATATATATATATATCTATATATATATATCAGTACAGAGCGTTGTAACTGTGAAACATGTGTCCTGACAAGCAGTGTAGAAGCTATAGAATAGTATATATATTACTGTATATATATATATATATATATATATATCAGTACAGAGCGGTGTAACTGTTACCCATGTGTCCTGACAACCAGTATAGAAGCTATAGAATAGTATATATATTACTGTATATATATATCAGTACGACGCGGTGTAACTGTGACACATGTATCCTGACAAGCAGTATAGAAGCTTAAGGGCCATATTCAATTAGCAGTGATAACGGACTTTTCACGTGAAAAGTCCGGTTTTCGGGTGAAAAACCGGACTTTTCACGTGAAATGCAATTACAGCCTATTCAATTATCCTGGAAAATTTATCGTTGATCATGTTTTCACTAATTTCACTTCACCTTCTCTGAAGCAGGTGAAAAGTTGGGAAAAGTCACTATTTTAAGGTAATAATGTTTGGATATGGGCCCTCATTCCGAGTTGTTCGCTCGGTATTTTTCATCGCATCGCAGTGAAAATCCGCTTAGTACGCATGCGCAATGTTCGCACTGCGACTGCGCCAAGTAACTTTACTATGAAGATAGTATTTTTACTCACGGCTTTTTCTTCGCTCCGGCGATCGTAATGTGATTGACAGGAAATGGGTGTTACTGGGCGGAAACACGGCGTTTCAGGGGCGTGTGGCTGAAAACGCTACCGTTTCCGGAAAAAACGCAGGAGTGGCCGGGGAAACGGTGGGAGTGCCTGGGCAAACGCTGGGTGTGTTTGTGACGTCAACCAGGAACGACAAGCACTGAACTGATCGCACAGGCAGAGTAAGTCTGGAGCTACTCTGAAACTGCTAAGTAGTTAGTAATCGCAATATTGCGAATACATCGGTCGCAATTTTAAGAAGCTAAGATTCACTCCCAGTAGGCGGCGGCTTAGCGTGTGTAACTCTGCTAAATTCGCCTTGCGACCGATCAACTCGGAATGAGGGCCATGGTACAGAACTCCTGGGACACCCCCCTTTATGACTAATTAGGCACGTTGAAGTTTTTAATTATTTTTAATTGGCCAATAATGACATGTCATTTTTGGGGTGAAAAAGTAAAAAGTGATGGAAATTGGGGTTCAAGGTATGGGACAGGTATATTGGGGTGCTTTATGAGTGGGACAGGTGTTTTTTAGGCTTGCAGATGGGAGTAATCGGTCTGTTTCCACTTTTTTTTTTAAGTACCCTAAAATGACCCAAATATATACTTATACCTATTTTCATGTACCCCAAATTTAGTGAGAGCATTTATTTTGCTCAAAAAAACTTGCTTTCTATCATTTTTTTGCATTTAAAAAAAAAATGCATATAACCGCCATTTCACACAATTTAAGTCCCCAAAAACTCTCTAATGTGATCTCTAACACACTTCTCTTCTGTTTTCCTATGTTAGTTTAGCATTTTTTGGGGTACAGGCTGATTTCCCCATTTTCACCTGCACTTTTCACTGCAAGAATTTTCACGTGAAACCCGGTCGGAATTGAATAGGTCGAAAAATGGAGCGTTTTCGCAGCAATTTTCGGCCGATTGCCGCGAAAAATTTTCGGGCGAAAAATTGCCGCGAATTTGCGGATAATTGAATACCCTAGATAGAATAGTATATATATTACTGTATATATATCAGTACAGAGCGATGTAACTGTGAAACATGTGTCCTGACAAGCAGTATAGAAGCTATAGAATAGTATATTATTACTGTATATATATATCAGTACAGAGCGGTGTAACTGTGAAACATGTGTCCTGACAAGCAGTATAGAAGCTATAGAATAGTATATATATTACTGTATATATATATATCAGCACAGAGCGGTGTAACTGTGACACATGTGTCCTGACAAGCAGTATAGAAGCTATAGAATAGTATATATATTACATTTACTGTAAATATATATCAGTACAGAGCGGTGTAACTGTGACACATGTGACCTGACAAGCAGTATAGAAACTATAGAATAGTATATATTATTATACTGGTGGTCCCCAGTCCCCACAATGCAGCACACTGAGCACAGAGATTTGCAGCACACTGAACACAGATATGGAGCGTTTTCAGGCAGAGAACGTAGATATTTTCAGCACACTGAGCACAGATGATTTGCAGCACACTGAGCACAGATATTTTCAGCACACTGAGCACAGATGACGGAGCTTTTCAGGGGAGAGAACGCTGCCACGTCCTCTCCGTTCAATCTCCAATGTACGAGTGAAAATGGCGGCGACGCGCGGCTCCTTATATAGAATACGAATCTCGCGAGAATCCGACAGCGGGATGATGACGTTCAGGTGCGTTCTGGTTAACCGAGCAAGGCGGGATGATCCGAGGCTGCCTCGGAACCATGTAAAATGGGTGAAGTTCGGGGGGGTCGGATCTCAACGAACCGAACCTGCTCATCTCTAGTTACCATACCCCTGGGTTTACCGTGCAGGGAAGATTGCAGGCAAATGTAATACCTTTTGGTGGTAAACACTGTGGGTAAGTTAATCTGCCCCAATGCTACATAAATGGCAGTTAGAAGCTAATTGATTAATTGATTGATTTGGGCAACTTCTCCACTTTATCACTCTCCAAGGCTTGATACACCTCCCCCTCAGTATCACCTCCCCCTCAGTGCGCAATAATAGAAATTTCACAGCATCAAATCATTGCCATACAAACATGTTTTATTCCAATAGCCAACTGACAGTCAAAGCAATCATTAGTATTAATGTTTATGTTATAATTATAAGGATATGCGTAGTTATTATCGTAGTAACAGTTTCCAGTTAATTAAAAATAAGAAGGCTATCACCTAACTGGATAGTATTGTTGTATATGTTCCCTGCAACTATTACCAAATAATTCCATTATCTTTCTGTTTTATTTATGTGTTGTACATTAAAGTATTTATATAATATAAGTAGAGGTTTTTTTTATATCATACACTCATCTCTGCTTTGTGCATAAAACATATCCAATGGCGGCTCCTTCCTAGAAGGCAGGTGAGGGTTGCGTAATGGCAGGGGAGAGGCTTCAGATTGGAAGCGCTTTCTGCTAATCGCAGTCCGAACTGTCAATCACAGTCACCCTGGAACTGCCTATCATGGTTTGTGATTAGCATAATGCACTGATGGTGCATGGCTGAGCCTGCAATCCTGTATGCACTTGCAGTCAGGGCCGTAACTAGGTGTGTGCGGAAGGGGCTACCACACTTAGCACTGAAAGGTAGAGGGCGCAGTTGGCGTCACTTGTCAATTATCTGTTTTAATTACTTTCACTTGCAGCTTCCCCCCTCTTTGAAGCCCAGCATCTCCTGACCACCCGTCTCCTACCCTGATTCCCTTCTGTCGCTATTACCTATACAACATTCATGAACTCAACTTGAGATTTCTTTGTTATTCAGTCACATGGTCCTTTATTACATTTCAAGATGCTGACATACACGGGATTGCAGTCAGACACTCTATTCTTTGAGCTATCTGCCCTTGCATAGAAAGGTAGATAATTCTAAAGGTGCACACACATGGTCGATGTAACCTTACAATTTTGACTATATAGTCAAAATCGTAAGGAAAGTTAGTGCAAATTGCATCATGTATACACAGCTTGCGATACCGATGCGCGCTTCTGTGGGGTCAGTATCGCAAGAAAAGACAGACTGTGCTGGCAAATCAATCTTGACTATATTGTGTATAATCTAGTACATAGTATAGTCAAAATTGGCACTTAGTCAAAATCTCACATAGTCAAAATCTCAAGTAAAGGTAGTCAATATCGGTGGTTTAGGGCTCTGGGGAGTCCAGGGGAAATAGCAAAGTCAAAATCGGAGATAGTTAATATCTCACCACGTCTATGCACTTTAAGCTAGAGAATTCTAACTATTTGTAGCTTACCTTGTACTTTGTGAAAATATTATCAGCAATGCGTCTGAGCAGATCTATGTAGATGTATGTAATGTGTGGCTGAATGGGATTGGATGTGTGGATGCATACTACATAGATCTGCTCAATTGCAATGCTGATTATTTTTTTACAAAGTACCAGTAGCTTCACATAGTGTTCATAGTTTCTATGCTGGATCAAATAGCTCAATGAGTAGGGTGTTTGATTACAATTCAACAGGTTATAGGTTTGAATCCTGAATATGGCAGTATATTGAAATGTGTTATTTAATAAAGGGTATTGTAACTGAATAACAACGAGCTCTCAAGTTAAGTGCACGAATGTGGTGTATGAGGATTTGTTTCTACATATATATATATATATATATATATATATATATATATAGTAGGAAGGGGCATCATAGCATGGGCTTTCTCAGGGATCAATCTTGTCAAGCCTATCTCCCACGAGGCATGCGGCTTATGTTACTATTGGAAAAGTGGGGGGAGGGGGGTGCCAATTCTCTCTCTGGCACAGGGTACCAAAAAGTCTAATCACAGCTCTGCTTGCAGTGGTTTCGGCGTCTCACTTCCCGCAGACATGCAGCATGACATAAAGCTATACAGAACTTCAATAACCAGCTGATTTGCAATTGACGCTGTGTGTTTTTATGCTGTCCTTGGGATTTGCAAAGCAACGGGTGGGCGTCTTATTACAAATCCAATGGCTGCGACATTTACATACGTATAAAGATGCAGCCTATATAGGGTGCTACGAAATGCTTGTGACACCTTCACAAGTCATAAAGTTACATTTTCATTTGTTGCTTTAATTCGTCCCTTGAACTATTGCCTTTTGTGATTGATTTCGGTCAGCTTGAACAGAGATGGCTCTTTTTTTGCAGCAGTCGCCGTGAAGCAATCATGAGATCAAACAATGTACTTTAAAAACATCACACTAGTGAGATTTCTTTTTTTCTAATTTAGTTCACAATCAGCTAGCTCATTAATGCTACAATTTAAGGTCAATGTGCTCTTGGCAATGACTTTGCATTGTAACCTGGTATTAGACCAGAACAGAAAATACAGTACGATCAGTTAAAGAATCTGGATTCAGAATAGTTTTGGACGTCAGGCCTGCATTCTGATCACAAACTACATAAGGCAATATTATGAAAAGCTATTTTTTTTTTTTTTTAGCAAAGTTCACGTTAAAACAGTTTTTGTCATTCCCATGTCAGGGAACTCTGTGTACTGAGTACTGAGTGGATAGGCAGAGAAAGTACTCATCGGGGAAGGCTACACAGTTGTTTGAGAGAGCCAGGATCTTCTGACCACGAACCTTATATTCTAAGCATGGATAAGCTTGGCTCTCAAGAGCAACCAGGTAAATGCTGGGAGAGTTTAATTTGTATACTTTAACCTCTGAAAATACCCTTACCTTGTAAATGAAGAATGAATAATGAAGCTCAGGTCTCAAATTGAGTAGCATCACGAATGCCTAGTAATAAAATGTTATCTTCCATGATATGATGTGTGCAGGTGATTTTGAATTATGTCAAAGAGTCTGTAGGACCATTTGTGGACAGTGATGGACCTACCACCAGTGGAGTCACACGGCTTTCTATGACCAGGCGGTGCTGACCCATCCACATTGCTTTCTGTTCATGCATGGTGCTGACATATGCATATTTCAGAACCGTTTGTCCAGACTTCAATTGGTTTTGGATCAATATTTTTATTAGCTACAACCTTTCCATTTATCTCCTGAAATACGGCTAATCTGAGACTCTTTTATGTCTTGTGTCTTAATGAAGTCATGACAACAAGCAGACATCGCTTTGGGATTTGTATGTTTCTTTATTAAACTGGTAGATTTGTTCTGTTAAAATATGTGCACAAATTGTGCTTGGACTATGGGGCTAATTCAGACCTGATCGCTGCTGTACGTGTTCGCACATCAGCGATCAGGTCTGAAGTGCACATGCACCGGCGCACTTCAGGGCTAAGAAGGTCTTATCTGGTGTCAACTTCTATGTTTCTATGGGCCTAATTTATGTTTGTATGCAAACCATAAATACAATGTTTGGGAGGCTGCACATAAGCAGAACTGTTCTTGCGATATCGCTTGCAACCCTGTTAGCCCGTTTGGGGGGGGGGCGGAGCGGGGGGGGTGTTGTTCTTCAAAACAAGTGCATGTTGCCCTCATTTTGAAGGCCTGAAGTGTCCAAGGTATGCATCGTCATCGTATGCAGATTTACTGGACCTTGGTGTCCAGATCCTACACCCGATGCCTAAAACCATTGTGAATTGCGAATGGTGGCTGCGATGGTGATCTGAGGCTGCATCCTCAAACGCAGCACTTGGATCTCGCAAATGTTCGAATCAGAGAGAGCTGTATTTCAAACACCAGCAGTCAAAGCCATAGGCTTATCCATACAAATAGGCACAGTACTGAAAAAGCAGACACAAGACATCATATAATGGCATTTGACCTGTAGACTTGCACTTTCCCAGCTCTTCGAGGAAGTCATATAGTTTAATGATGAGACAAGCCACAGTGTCTTGGCAAGACACAAATCTGCTCAGCGCAAATATATGAAATAATAAAATAACAAAAAAAGCGGTATCTCTGTCTTTGGAAACAATATTTGTGTTATCACATTCATTTTCACACATACCTACAGTACACATTAGCATTTTCAGATTAAAGCCGGTGTTATTTATTCAATGATTTACTATTTTAAAGGGCAAATGTACAGAAATCCATAGCAACCAACCAACAGAGTTACCAATGTATTCCATTAATAATTGACAAGTAAATTATATATGTTATCTTGCTAAATAAATCCAGACAAGATAAAACCAGCCACAGAGCGTGGATAATTAAATGTATCAAAAATAAACTGGCAGACCAGATAACAGACATTTACTTTCATTATCCAGCATATCATTAATTGACTACTGATATACTTTAATTTTTGAAAGAGTACAGACTGATGAAGCCACAATCTGGTGACGAAACGCATATCAGATACTACCTATAGTCCTCATAAGACTCCTTACCAAGTATGAGCTATCACGCCAGTTAGTTTTGCATAATTACTTATTGTATTATTTTATCTATAATAACATCTATGAGCTCTCCTGCCCGATACATCCCCTATATACAGTCCAGACACATAACTTTACATATTCTCTCTTTTTTCACTTTCACAACCTGCTGACCATAGGACAACATTCCTATGTGACTGAATCACACAGCCCACTAAAGAACCTCTGCAATCTGGCTGGACCAGTATGCAATCTGTAGCACTTAGGGCCCCATACACTAGAACGATAATGCCCGATTTCACCCCAATTCGGGCATTCGGCCTGATATATATATTGGGTGAAATCAGGCATTTTGGCTGTGTATCCGATCTGATCTGATTCGATGCGCGTCCGCGTGAGCGTCGGATCGGATCCCCTAGATCGCTAGTGCTGCACTTGTGATATATCGTGATCGCCTGGAATCTTATGGAAAAAGGTGTGTTTTCTGTGCCTGCGATATATCGCCTGCCCCCCTAGCACCCTAATCCAGCACATCAGATATATCTTATGGTACCTGTGAATGCATTGCGATATGTCGCCATGTAAGATATCGCAGGCGATATATCGCATGTAAAAAGTAAAATTGTACCAAATCGCTTGGAATCGTATGGAACCACTCCCGGGAAGCTCCCGGGAGAGTTCAAGGGAAATTGCCCTGACTTCAGCCTTATATCGTTCTAGTGTATAGGGCTCTGGGTACACACTACAACAATCTGGGATCGTGGCTGATGGTACGACTGACGGGAGATGATGTCGGTCAGCTGTACACACTGCATGATATAGCACATGGTCATGCGCTATATCGTTTATAGACACATTCAGCAGCATGACGTCACTGCCGGCTCATCCCATCTGCCATGCAGCATAGCAGATAGGACTGCCAACATTTTGGAGGGTGGGAGTGCATGGCAGTGGGTACATGCTACCTGATGTGCCTGATATGTCAGTCCAGCTCACCGGATCGGATGACATATCGTCTAGTGTGTACCTGCTAACCGCTTCCTCTTATCTCCATTTATGCATTATTCTAGGAGTATAATTTAGTTGCTTCATAATCCTTTACCTGATTAGACAGACAACACCCATCGGTTCTAAACTCATTTACTCTTCCCATTAAAATGTTTTCCTCACTCAATACCTATTATCCACTATCTATTTTCATAACCATATTATTTATTATAGCCACTTTTATTATAAACATGCAAAGAAGCTGATGTTGAGTAAGGCTTACAATCAGGGTTGGACTGGCCCACAGTGGAAACCCCCAGTGGGCCCCACTGCCTGGGGGCCCACCTCCTCCTCTGGGGATCAGGTTCCAGACTGTGCATTTGAATAATACATTATACATATGTTACCTTATCCTGCACAGGATTATGGTGTATTCTCTACAGTGCATTGCTAATACTAATCTGGTATATTATCTGGTACTGTACTAGCAGGTTTTCCTATATATTTCTCAAGGTACCCAGACCATACACTCTCTAATGGTTAGCCAAGCCTCTGTGGCATTTGGCCAAACACCCCTGGAGACGCCTCTAAACATGGGCCCCCATTGCTGCATTCCCCCGGTGGGCCCTTCATGCCTCAGTTCGACACTGCTTGCAATGATTGGCTTACCGTACATCTATACTGTATCCCTATACAGATCACTTGCGTCATCTTGCAAACACACAGATTACAGTAAGGACATAATGCAAACTGATGTGGACCAGCAAGTATGTCTGTCTGTATGCAGCTGTATCACACTACTGAGAGTGTTGGTGCAAATACTCTCTGATGATGGTGATCACCTGCTGGCACTTGCTGCTCATTAGTCTGGTGAGTCTTTCTTTATTAATTATGCCTGCATTATATGATCTTTTTGAAGTATTTTTGAATTACATTTTTGTTACATTCAATGGTGTACTTTTTTGTTTTCATAATCAAATGTCAATGCATCATTCTTGTACTTATGACCTGGTTGGCTGTGAGGGTATCTGCGCACAAGTTTGTCTGATGTAAAACTGTTGCAAACACAATTGGGGCAGAGCTCGGTACATCTCGCAGTGCCTTCCACTCTGCGTTTGAGCACAAATACCCTATTTAAATACTTGTGACCTTTAAGATCTTTTTTGGTGTGTGTGAATATTGGGCCAAATCAGCATGAGCCCCAAAATCATTTTAGGCGTATTTTAGTCAAAAAGCTATGCTTGTTGTAAGCCAACTCTGTTTCCTGGTAATTTACAGTATGAACCAGTGCCGCTTGGGCCAAATGAATCATTGCAAAAGTGTTCCACAATAGCAAATATAACCATAAGCTAAGAAAAGAAGGAAAATAGACAAACAATTGTTTTTTGCTTTGTGTAACTAGGTTCAGAGTACCAATTCAAGTAATTATTCAAACTGGGGACATACTAAGATGTAGTAGGTGGGGCTAGAATAAGTCACAGCCAGGGTGGGGCTAGAATAAATCACAGCCAGGGTGGGGCTAGAATAATCATGGCAGTAAAATGTCAGTAGGTTGATCACTGGGCCTGGTTCTGCTTTTGCAGGGAAGCGGCTGTGCACTACTGTGCAAATAAAATGCAAATGCAGCAGGAGGCATCTTTAGGGAAAAGATGCCTCCGGCATGCATCTGTAATCCAAGTGTTGAGATAATGCATCACCATGGTTGCATCCCTCGCCCAGTCTGCCTAAGCCAAAGCTTACTCAGACTGTCCATTGTAACTGGTCAGTTGGGTCCAGGAAGTCTGTAAGTCTCCTGGGCTCAGTGTGCCTACAAAATGGGGATGACGCCTCAGTTTTGTAGAATGGTCCCAGTCACCACCCCGCATGTCAATTATGCTGCAGCTAAGGGGGAACTACGAGCAATCATGCAGGACCCATTCTGCACATGCACAGAATGGGTTCTGTGCACGCAGATACCCAACCATCGGATTTGTACATCAACTATTCGTTTTTCAATTCCGAATCAGGCCCATAATAGTATATAAGCTTTACCGTTTCCTGTGTGTCCACGTATATAATGACATTTCAAGATGATGGGCTACCATGTTGTCACAGTAGTGATTTGAGGCTCCTGCCAAACCGGTACCTGATGAAATTATACTATTAAACTCACCTCTATGTGAAAGGAAGTTTATACATCTCGTGATCACTATGATGGCAAAGTCCAATATGGCATTGATATAAATGTGTGTTGTCGCCACTATACTAAGGGCCTGATTCTGATTTAGGAATAAAAAAGAGCATTTTTTTGCATGCTGGGTAAATACTGTCTGCTTTTGCATGTAGCCCACAAATACTGGACAACTTTATTTTTACACTGCAATCTAGATTTGAGTTTGGACATGCCTCTCTCACATCTAAATCTCTGCAGATTTGAAATCTGCCCCACCTGCAGGTCAACATGGTTTTCGCCAGGTCCAAATTACTTACTCTTACTTTATTCCCAACTCTGAATCAGGCCCTAAGATCGGACTGAAGCCAGCCAGATGCTAGTACTCTTATATTTATATAAAGATGGCTCCCTTTAATAAATGTAATATAGTCACATTGTAAACGTTATTTGGAGCATAAACACTCTAATAACGATGATTTTAAATGTAGACCACATTTTTTACTTAATTTTATTACACATTTTTTTTTCAAGAAAATAATTTATTTTTAAATATTTTTCATTCTTTTCGCTCATTAATGATTCTTCTTTTTTTCTTAAGAATGTTTTTTTATGTCATATTAATCAGAATATTAGTCACCACTTCCCATTTTAGATATAGAATCACTCTTTAGCAAGTATTAAAATATATCAGTTTTATCACGTGTGCCAACATCTTTATCAATCACAATGATTCCTAATTCCCCGTTACATCACCGTCTTAATGTTGTGCATTTTCAATTACACCTTTTAGTAGGAAATTAAATCTTCCTGATGTAATATTTTAATGATAATGAGTCTACTAGTTGAATAGAATTAAATCATCAGCGCAATCAACTTGTTAATCATTTTGTTACTATGTGACCCTTAAACCTATTTAAAGCACGGAAGGATACATATGTGAATATTATAAATCTAGCATCATATAGTATGTTCTTTATTTAATGTCCTATAGTTGATAGTAAAAGTAAAAAAAAAATCATATAATTCATAGTGGGATTCAAATATTCCTTTCATACATATTTTCTAACCCTGTCTATTTCACAGCTTAGTAGTTCTAATAAACGTATACCATCAACACTCTTACCCACCTCACTTGCCAGACCAAAATCCATACTGGATTGAAAGTGTAATTTTTTTTATCATTGATTAATAATTAGTTGAATCACATTGTCATCGTTTAGTGACATCATGAAAATCTGCATGGAGAATTAGATTTTTTATTATTTAATTATATATTTTTTATTATTATTATTATTATTATTATTATTATTATTATTATTAGGACTAATCTTAGTAACCGTACTCAAGCTAGTACCATTAGACTCTGACCTTTTCTACAACCCATATTATTAGGTCTAATAATCATATTATAGTTCTAGGTGTTGGTGTGTAATGATTATTAATTATTACTTTTCTGCTTACGTTCTTTACGGGTAAAATATGGTAATTAACAAACATTTTGTTTTAACACAACAAAAAATATATTATTAGCTCATCCTATTTAGTAAATTAAGGGATTTTCTCCTTTAATAACTTTACTAAATCTCACCCATCCCTTTGTCAATACTACCACTTTTGGTGGAACACCCTCCCGTGTTAACCCTCTCCATTCCTACCCACACATAACCGGAACTTCTCCCCTTTGGCACTGCTCAGGTGTATATATTACAAGGAATATCTGGCACTGCGGGATGCAGCCAACATGTCAACAGTCCCAATTCATAATGCTGACAGTTATATCGACATTGCTGAAATGTCGACAGCTAACATGTCGCCATCTGCAAAATGTTTACCTGTTCACAATGTCAACAATGCACATGTCGACAAGGGAAATTAGGTTTAGGGTTAGGGTCATTCTTACCCAAGCACTGCTGTGGCATTAGCCAACAACCACATTGGCAATTGTCAACTTTGTTAGCCTTAAGGAACAATATGGACAGAAGAGTGAAAAAACACTGGCGCTGGGTTCACAAGATGCGTGCTAATGATAATTGCTAATGGCAATGAGCCATTTAATAAACCACAGTCTTAAAATTATGAACCGACTTTGGTTTTAGGCATAAGTAAATACACTTTATTACACTCAGATAAAAAACCAATACATATATGTACACATATGACTGGTAAAAACAATAAAAGTGACTGGTGCTGGGAGAAATATATACTCTCATCCACATTATATTCTCACCCACAATCAAAGTGACTAGTGCTAGGAGAAATTGGTAATCTCACCAAACAGAGGGGGTTCGGTGGGCTTAGCTTAAAAAGCTGATTGTTGGTCCCGGGCTGCAGAGCCTGGCACCACCGAAAAAGGCTTATTCCTCAATAGGCACGTAGTCACTGGTGTTCTGGCAAAGTCCTCACAGCATGCCATCAGACCTTCAACATGTTTCGGTCACCAAAGTGACCTTTTTCAAGAAGTACTGTAGTTCTTGAAAAAAAATACTTCTTGAAAAAGGTCACTTTGGTGGCCGAAACATGTCGAAGGTCTGATGGCATGCTGTGAGGACTTTGCCAGAACGCCAGTGACTACGTGCCTATTGAGGAATAAGCCTTCTGCGGTGGTACCAGGCTCTGCAGCCCGGGACCAACAATCAGCTTTTTAAGCTAAGCCCACCGCACCCCCTCTGTTTGGTGAGATTACCAACTTCTCCTAACACTAGTCACTTTGATTGTGGGTGAGAATATAATGTGTATGAGAGTATATATTTTTCCCAGCATCAGTCACTTTTATTGTTTTTACCAGTCATATGTGTACATATATGTATTTTTTTTATGAGTGTAATAAAAGTGTATTTACTTATGCCTTAAACCAAAGTCGGTTCATCATTTTAAGACTGTGGTTTATTAAATGGCTCATTGCCATTAGCAATTATCATTAGCACGCATCTTGTGAACCCAGCGCCAGTGTTTTTTCACTCTTCTGTCCATATTGTTCCTTAAGGGATTGTGTTTGTCCTCTCTTGTGTTAAAACTAGGCTGCTTGGTGAATTTTATTGCGCAAACCAGGTGTGGGTCTCCTTTGTCAACTTTGTTAGCCTGTCAACATTTCCTAATTGTCGACATGACGATGTGCTACATGTGGACATTATAATAATTTCATCATTCTCAAATCAACATGGAGAATGTTGTCATTCTAACCTGCCACAAAATATACCGGATCCGGCACAGAAGCAACATGGTTTTCAATTAGGCTCCTCCCCTCTATATAAAGACCCAATCATCTCTCAGTGTGATTAATAGAAGTCCTGGCTATGTGTGAGTGCCACATTACTTCTGTGTAGAGTGAACTAAGGGGGATCAGGAGGGAAAGCATCATCAAAATACTGTTATTAGGAAGGAAAGGTATTTAGAAAAATTCTTATAAAGTGGAAAAGCCCTTTTCATCTATATACTGTACATACCAATTCATGCCAAACCTATTTATGCCCCCCCCCCCCAAAAAAAATAATAAAAAAAAATAATAATAATAATAATAATAATAATAATGCAACAATACAGTTATCTTTTCCAGTCCTTTTAGCACAAAATTTATTTACAATGTATACATAAATGTTCCATGGTGGGACTATGGAAAAATGTACGCACGGCTGTTGCCGTGCTGAGAAATAAAGTCAATGTATTAAAAATAAATCTTCTACAGTTCTTGTTTTGAGCTGCATGAGAAAAGAAAATGATGCACATATTGGTTGCTGCTGAATGGGGACACTGACGCTCCTTGTGACAATTATGCTCCGTACACATTGCCTTTTGGTTTCCATGCCTCCTCATACCAGTCTCCTTAAGACACCGCCTGCAACAGCTGATTAATCATTGTTGATGACTGCAGTTTTTCCCATCCTTCCCGATTTACATCTGTTCAGGCCAATTCAAATATGGTGAGTAAATGAATTAGACATGCAAATTCAAGCCCCAGGCTAGAGAGAGAAAGAGAGAGACAGAGAGGGAAGAGAAAGAGAGACAGGGAGCCAGAGAACAAAACTGAGAGACAAAGCTGTAGAGTAAGTGCGCATGGCTGAAATCCTTGGATCGAAGAAAAAAAATCTTCTGCCTGACATACTTATTGAAGACCTGCAAACGAGGACTTTCTGTCATCTGCAGGGTAACTGTAAGGCTTTAATTTCTTTAAGTAAGGAGGCTTCAGGAGGAAGTGAAGAGCTATGGAAACAACACACATAGTGTGGAAAAATTTCACATTTTTTTAAAAAAATCTATAAGAAACAACATAATATGGTTAACAGTATAATATCATTTACAATATTTCACTCTTTGTTCTCTTAATGTCTTATATACGTATTTATCATGTCCCCAAACTTGATTTCAGCATCTGTTTCTGCTTTTACATTTTTTGCTTTTTTTTTTTTTTTTTTGGGGGGGGTGCCTGTGTCGAAAAAAATGTCTTGGTCCTACATGGGCACCAAGATTGGAACTTTGCTGTTGTGGCAGAAACACAGTACATGAAATTTTATTCCATTGCAGACAACACATATTCCCTTAAATTACTGAGCATGGATGTCCATAACATGCCCACTCATTGTTGGATCTCCTGTGTTAAGTACTGAGGGGCTAGATGCTGACATCGGCATCCCAGGGTGAGGTGGTCCTCCGTGCATCATCATTGCTGGGTGGTGATGGTGTCCAGGAATGTAGGTATGCATAGACGGCCCATGACGCAGCTGAGCGTGATGTAAGGGCATCTGTGATGGAGGATAAGTTGGCTGTCCCATACTTATACCCATCGGACCACTCGGAGATATGTAATTCCCTGGCATACTTTGCAGTCCTGAGGGAGAGAGGAAAAAGTTAAATATTGTCAAATGACACTGACAGTACGTTCAACGCTATTCATAACAAACGTACATAAATAAATCAGCATTTTAAAAACCCTATAAAATACACTTTCATACAGATATGTCCAACAAACGTACATAAATAAATCAGCATTTTAAAAACCCTATAAAATACACTTTCATACTGATATGTCCTTTTGCACTGTGGCATCAGTCACACCAAATATCTCCTCTCGGCGTGTCAGGTCCCAGGCAACTCGGATGCACCATAGGCAAACTCAGGGAGGGTTTCCAATTGCCCGGAAACCCCGCTTCCCCACAGCCTGGCCAGCGGCCACCACATGCAGTATGAATAGTGGAATGGAGCTGCTGCACATGCCCAGTGTCAGCACATGTTCCTATGAAATGTGCTGTGTGTGTGTCTGTAGATCTGAGTGCTCAATTATCGCAATAGAGAGAATTCGGTAAGTGGCTTACCATGATCATTGGGCCTGCATACTGTACTACATAAACTGCACTTTGTTGGGGGCAGACCATAGCTTGTTACATGTTAATTATTCCTTCATGGGCTGGCAACAATCGCTATCAAACATTTGGAAACCCCCCTCTAGAAATCCTGCGTTTGCCCCTGCGCACCGAGCTTCTTCCTTGCTGAAAGTATCAGTTAACAGCTGGGAGCAGAAAACTACTTTGCTGGCTTACACTGAAATTGTGCAAAAATGGTAACGATATGAGCGGCCGCTGATTTTCCTCACATTGAGTTTTGCGGCTTTGTACATGTGCAAAACCAATTCCTGTGTGGTTAATGTAGCAGTTCAGCACCTGTAGTACACTCTGAGTGGCTTTTCACTGACTCTGCGATGTGTGTGAGACACAGGTGGGCGGTGTGGTCAGTGCCATCGCACAGGGTGGAGTGCCCTGGAGGCGACACCCTTGCTGCTGCTTTCACTGCCTCAGTGCTGGACGGCATTCCAGCCACACACTTTGCAGGTTGTTCAGTGGCTCCGAGTGACCTTAGAACGCTCAGAGTAGTGTATTGCAGCAGTAGTGTCCCAGTAATGTCAGTAGCACCCGTCCATCAATTCTTATGATGGTATGAGCTCTGGGGGGTGGGCGGTGGTTACACAGGGCACTCTGCCACTTAGTTACCGGGCTGGTAAGATGCATAATTTAGAGAAAACAACGGTATGTGTCAGTCTCATTGGGCGTCTCGCACATGGTGTAAAGACGCTAGGTGTATGAGGACACATCTGTTTATTATATATATATATATATATATATATACACACGACTTAACATCTGCTCTTCGTTTGGAAGTGTAAAGCCCCATTACTGCTGCCTTATATATATATCTAAGAAACAGCTCTGTGAACCTGGGATCATATCAGTTTACAAGCGAGGTGTATTTATTGTATTTATTGTGATTTATCTCTACATGCCTTGAAGGGAACAAACAAAAGCAGTAATTGTTTACTGGAATATTGCCATAAAGTAAAATGCATTATGTAGGGTTGATAAATGGGAGGCAGTTTTTTTTTTCCTTTCATACATGCTAGAAATCAATAACTGTTAGCAATTAATTCCTTCCTTGTGATCATGAATGTTTAAAATAAATCAGACTACAAACTCAGTCAAGCTTTCGCTAAATTTGAGAACAATGAAGAAACGGAACGTAAAACAATGGCCCCCCTGCTTTCTGTGGGCCTCTGTCTTCCGCATGGTTTGCTATAGTTGATGAAAACTGACAGGTGTATTGTCTCAGAGAGCTATAAGCTCCATAATCATCCAGGGTGAAAGGCATAACGCTATTTCTAAGTAGGTTCAATTGGCTTTAGTTCTAAGTAGTGTTGCAGCGTGAACACCTTGGATTCAGGTCTCAGGGCTCCAAAGATGTAAGGCTGCTTAATCTAGCCTAAAGGAAGATTTTTTTTCTCTCACTATGGAAAATTGCTTAGAAAATATACCATATCCGTTGGTCTTTAATCAAAAGTGATGATATTTTCCATAATATCCTACTAATTTAATTGGTTATGAAGCATAGCATACATCATTTAAATTTAATTGACCCAGAAATTAAGAAACAATATTTAGATTAACTAAATGTTCATGATGTGTGAAAACGCGGCCAATGGCTTCCTAGCAGTTTTCCTAGCCTGATGTGTGATTCAAATTCTTGGTGCACACAATGGCCTCACATTTAGGAATAGATTAAGACCCAACAAAACAAACCACACAGTTTTTTTTGTTTCTGATGCAGAACAATAACAAGAAAAAATCTGAGCTCTTCAACATTCCTTAAGAATATTTCTGCTGCAGAATACTACAAAATCAAGACTGTGATCCAGTCTCTCTCTCTCTCTTTCTCTCTCTCTCACCCTTCTTCTCTCTCTACCTCTTTCTCTCCCTCTCTCTTCTACCTCTCTTTCACTCTCTGTCTCTCCCTCTCTCTTTCCAGACTTCACTGGGCCTGCTGCTGACGATTGCATTAATGATCTCTATTTTTGTATACTGAATGAGTCAAATCCATTTGTCACACTGCAAGTGATGGCATACTTAATTTGGATATAGTCAATTAGCCCAGGCAGAGCTGCACAACCTGCTGTGCACACCTCTATTTTGTATTCTTTTACTTTGCCTTTTCCACACGTAATCCTATTATACATGATGGACAAAGAGGAGCAAAGTGGAAATTCAAAGTTTTCCTGTATGGGATCTTAAACAGGGCTAAGCATTTCTGTTTCTTACAAAGACAGTGCTTATTTTGCTTAAATAAGTCCCTGTTTGCATTTTGGTCTCTTGCAGGTTAGTGAAGAAGTGTAACTCATGCATCAACTGTGGTTAGACAGATTTATGACACTTTGGGGACATGGTCTTTTCTCTCCTTGCACTGCTGCAGACTGCTTACATTTTGCAAATCAGTCTGTTGCCATGGAAATCCACTCCCCCCCCTCCACCACCTCCTGCCTACTCCTTGTTTTGTCATGTGGTCAGTACTGTATAATAACAACACAAGAGTCAACGTACAGTCTATGCAGCACTTTATGCACGAGACAAATGAAACAAAATCAGTAAGAAAAACAGGATACCGGATTTTTATGGAAAAGGAATGAACCAGCATGGAGCTATGGGCAGGGAGAATACAAATTATTAAAATTCACAGTGTAGAAAAAAAAAATTCCTAGAGCAAAGTAGACACAGCATCCCCCGTTGTACTTACTTCCCCCTTGCTTTGCCATTGGTTAACTAGTTGGTGGTTACATGTAGTGCCATTGCCCCTCCATGCCCATATTCATGCCCATTCCACTCATAGGTCCTAAAAGGGAGATAAAAATCCAAGAAGATGCCAGAAGATCAGAGAAATGAACAGAGAGCACCCAAAGAACCCAAATGTCACAAACCAATTTCAAAGAAATCAAGATATAGGCAGAGCACCCAGATTGTAGCCATATTATGATTTGCAGATGAGTAAAAGACACAGTAAGAGACACAGAAGCTCAAATTTAACATTTACCCTTTAGGCTAACCTAGCACAAACTACTAACAAAACACAAAATGAGCAAAAACAATCTTACCTGGTGCTCGGATTCCCATATGTTGCTGGCCGTCCATTACAAAACCTCCCATTGGCTGTCCATCGGGATTGTAAGGTGTTCCTTGACTTACTAAAATACATTAAATTATTGTTACTCTCTAATCTCAGCTGCAGGCAACAACACAATATTTATGAAACAGCCAGGAACTGTTGAAGGGACACTATGAGACCTCACATCCCCTTCCCAGCACCTATTAAGCCCACTTAGTACATGGAATATTAGGCAAATAGTAACAAAAAGAAGCCCAACACCATATTTCTGACCAGCATGCCGTTATTCTATGTCATGTTGATATCCCTTGGTTGGAGTCAAGAATATACAACATTTCACATTTTGTTAAAACAAAGACTACAGATTGAGAGTTCCCAAAGACACTGAAAATAAGACATACCCATGTATTATAAATTAGGTTTTAGCTGAACACATAACAAGCTTGCTTTAAAGTAAAATGCCTCAAGGCAGTTAAAAAGACAAAAATACAACTACCTCATTGAGCGTCTTTGAACTTTACCGAGTCCCATAAGGGATACTGACCCTGTTACCCTTTTGACAGGTAATAAAGTTTACAGCAATTCCACACCAAGCCATGCACCAGGGAGTGGTCAAAGTAGCAGAAAGTATAGCTGAGGAGAAAAACTTATACAAAAAGTAAAAATGTGTACCAATTTTTTTTAGATAGATATATATATATATATATATATATATATATATTATTATTTTTTTTATTATTTTGTTTTAGAATTTAATCAATTGCTGTACCAAAAAAAACAAAAAAACTACAGGACTGATGACTTCTTTTTTTGTTTTACTCCCGGCATTTATTTTATTTACCAGGTACTGGACCTCCCGGTGAATGGCTTGAAGATGGTTTTCGCCTGCGTGACTTGAAAACAGTTACTATTGGGGACTTGCCTGCTCGATTAGATTGGTCTATCATAGGTTGGACTATTCTTCTTCGGGCATTTATAAACCTAGAAAAGACCACAAAAGATATATTGGTTATTTTGTCATATAATTTGGACCCTCAGAATCAGCTGAATTGATATAGTTTATTTTCTTCAGATGTTCCACATGCAAGGTTATACACTCTGGAACCTACGTAGCCCCTCATGACCTTGCACAGAACAGACTGGTGTCTTCTTAGTTGATTTATGTTGGTCAGATTTTTACCACAGTTGGACTCTTTCATTTTCAGATCTACATGTGGGAATTTGCCTGCTTTGCTGAAAGACAATATGGGTAACACTCTATTTCCAATTCTATGGGGAGACAAATCACAAATGGCCTAGAAGGGTGAAGTCTAATACAATAAGCCTTGCAGGGCTATCCATATCTTTTGTTTTGTAACTACTTTCTAACTTTTTATTAAAATCCTCTCTTTTTCTTTGGAGTTTAATTCTATTTTAATGCCCTCTATTAAGATAATGAACTGTGATGGCAGTATACCATCAAATGAGGGAACGTCTGGAGTTTTATTACTTGCTCACACTGCTGGGGACTTCAGAACAAGGCATTCGGCTTATAGAGACTACTTTTTTTGGCTTATTCAAAGAGTGGGGTCAAAACAAGGTCAATGCCATACACAATTTGCACTTATAATCCTGTAGTCATCAGAAATTATGAATGAGTAAAAAATAGAAGGCTAGCTCAATGACCATCCAAAAATACAGTAATCTACAAGTGGTATACATTTGAATTTGTTAGTGTCAAGAAAACCCCAAATCTTTCGTAATCACACGACTCGTTTTATTTTTTATTAGGACATAAGATTTTCCTCCAAAAATGTAGCAAATTCTTACTTGAGATGTGCATCTGGGATTTTTTTCTTGTGTACATATTTTAGGCAATTAACATCAACAGAAGCTATTATATCACTACTGACATATGTTGATTCCCAAAATGCAAAACTTTATTGCATCAGTATAATGCAAACTGTAAACACAAAAATGAAATTAAAATATGAGCACACCGGGAGAACATAGTTACAGAATTCCTCCTTATTCTATTTTAATAAGCTTCACAAGACAAAGGCGCCAGGAGATCTTGGGAAATGAAACCCCCCACCCATCAACTGTCTTCCTTGATTGTCCAATTAAACATTATTTAATGAATTTTAGTAGATTACACAGGCAACACTCTTTTTTTTCAATAATAAAATGTCATAAAGTAATAATAATAATAATAAAAAGAAAAAGAAATAAACAAACCTATTGTTCTGGAAAGCCTCTTTGACCTTCACTTTAGAGTGCATATATCCCACCCCTTGTGAGATACACAAATATGTGAATGCCTTCCCTAGCAGGAGGTCCCGGCATAAACACTTTCCCGTGGCCTTCTTAGACTGGGGTCCAGTCATCATTGTTCCCTAGCCCCAGTTCCTCAGTACTACACGTTTGGTGTAACTGTCTTTGGCTGTTTAACTCTCATTCATTAGAAATGGCAAATTAAAATGTTTTCATTATTACCGTATTATAAATGGCCTTCACATTCCTGGATGTAGCGCAACACTATGTTTCACTGACTAAGTGAGCAGAAGAGGGCACTTTTACTTTATTTTTTGTAATAAAAAAATAATGTACAAGGATATGTGGGAACTATTTTCTACATTAAGGTGTTAAAGTTTTTTTTTTCTTTTTTTGTTGTTGCTCGTGTTACAGAAAAAAAAGTGTATTTTTTCCTTTGTGGAAAACAGCAATTTCTTTGTATGCCTTAAGGGTACATTCAGATGCAAGAAACCTCAGTGTTCCTTCTCGATAGTCATTAAATGACATTCTTGCTCCTCCCAAAAGAAGTCAAACTAAGGTCAGCATCCCATCACCTCATATCTGTTTAAATAAACTGGTCCAGCTGTTTGTTTCCAAAATGGCCTCTGACCTTCTCTCCCTCTCTCTCTCTCTCTCTCTCTCTCTCTCTGCAGTAGTGAGAGAGAGCTCTGCTTTGTACACCAGTTGTGGTTTGCAACAATAAACAGTCTAAAAATATTTCTGATTACGACAGCGTTGCTATGTTTGACCACATGAATAAAACACCAATATCAGTCATCATAGGTATACTACATTAACAAGGGAAGTGTCTAGTTCTTGAGCTAAAGCAGGGTGTTTTACATACTACAACTACAACCTAAAAACACAATACATTCCTACATGCCCTTTGGAATGGACAGAGAAAAGGAGAGAGAATTGACTGCATAGGAAAGGAATGAGTTAAACATCTTGTGAGGGGTGGACCTAGCTGTGAGGAAAGTACAGCCTTTGGAAAAAGGGGAGGGTTAATATATATAGGGAAGGCTAGGCCATTTTGCTCTCTCTTGTTGGTGAATTGCCTTCCCGCCCTCCCGCCCTGTTGGTAGAGGTTCTGGCACGGAGTGCCTTGGCGTTGAATTGTTGGCTGGGTTTATCGTTGGCTATTTATTGGCGGAAAAGAACGGCAGTTTGTAGTTGTATGGTAAGCTGTAGTGATTTACAGTTTGGTGTGGTTTAGGTGCACTCACCTCCATCGACTTTTTGGCCGCTTGACCACCCGTCCGGGAGGTAGCGGCAGGGCACCCATCAGGGTGGGTAGTCACTGTGGGGGTTGAGTTGTCACCTATTACCGATTTGATAGTTTGTAGTTAAATTAGGATGGTTTCGAATTTTAGCATTTTAAGGTTAGCGTTAGTTTAATAGAGCCGTTCTTTTTTCTGACACCATATGCCGGCTGAATCGGCATCTTAACAAAGTTTTTCATTTACAGGTTTGCTATGGTTAGGGTCAAATAAATAGCTAGCAATTTTTCTGCCAAATTCAAGTCTCCGTGTCTTTATTTCTTGGTATTAGAGGTAACGAATGCTTTACTTTTATGAAGGGGTCCACCAAATATCACTAGGATGTTTATGGACAATGCACAATGGAATAGAAATGGAATATAAGCATTTTAAGAGAGGAATCTCCGTTGTGGGCCCCCTCCTCTCCTGCAGCAAGTAGACTCTGACATAATGCCAGAGTGTACTGTGCATGCTCAGGTCTTCGAGTATATGGCGCCCATACCTTGTACCCAGGGAAATCTACAGTGCGCAAATCATTTAGAAATGGCTGCCATTTTCCAAGTGATTTCTGTCCGTAGTGCAGGGCCGCCGCCGTGGGACTCCAGAGGGGTAAGTATAATATATGGGTGCAGTGTGTGAATTGTGGGCACCCCTTGATGCAGGGGCCCATCCCGTTTGCACAGCACACCACCCATTATAGAAACGTCTATACTAAGCATTACATCTTACAATTTAATTGATTTTCTACTTCATTAAGGTGATTTTATTTCAAACCATAAAAAAAATCCAATTAGACACACAATATGGTAATAACCTAGGCAATTTAATTCTATTTTTGACATAGTGATTGTTTTTCTGTTAAATACAGACTAACAACTCAAGTTCATTTTATACCCACCAACCTCCCCGAATTTGCAGGGACAGACGCTTCTTATGCACTTTCCCGTCTCTCGCCTGCTGCTCTGCCACACCCAGAGAGGGACTGGGAGCAGCTCAGCAGCTTAGGAAGAGCTGAGCAAGCTGCCAGTGTGACTAAATACAGGAGCATGATGCACAGACATATCGTGTGCCACCAAGCCACATCCCCGTGTCATGAAGCCACACCCCATTTTTGCACAGTGTTCCTCTACACACCTGCCAATGGTTGGGACATATGTTCTTCTGAATGAAGGAAATTTGACAGGTGCCACAATTCGTTATCTTAAATTCTTTTGGGCACAGTAGTAATAGGTGCTGACAACATTATTATTAATATTTTATTTATTCAGACCTCATTAATAATCCTTACTTATCGTCGCATGCCGCAACAATGATTTTTCATTACAATTTGTCAAAAACATCTAGGTGGACCAGAAGCTCCAATAGGAGGCTGTCCCAGCAAAGAGCTCAGCAGTGACGTGATAGCTATTACTGAAAATGCCACATATGGAAGGGAAGGAGATTGGAACCTGTCAGGGAGGTATAAGAAGATGCCGGTTCAGTAATAATGGCACAAAGTGACTAACAGGTTCAAGCTCTTGTGTTGGGAAATAGGGCTAGATCACAGCCCCCATTAAGAATAATGAAGACTGCGGTTTATAACAATAATCTAATGCAAGACATAAAGTACCTCTGATATCTTCATAATTAGGCTATTCTCCAATAGCCCCAATATGTAAATCATTTTAAGCAAAAAGGGCTTGATGAATATGCCCCTGAATTTCAATCGAGTTTAAAGTGAGTTATATGAAGGGAGGGGATGGAGGTGGGGGAATAGGGCAACTAGGGTTGGGTGGCGGAACCAGCTGGCAGTTGCAGTTAAACAACAGATGAATAGCAGTCTTAATCCAGTTTTGTAACCGTAAACAAATGTTATATAGAGCCCATGACTAACACGTATATGTAATGCATATCTAATGATATAGATGTTATGTATAATATGTAACAAAACAGAGCAAAACATTATATACACATACACGACAGCACTGCTCTTTTTTTCTTAGACTCTCTCTCTATAATATATATATATATATATATATACACACACACACATACATTTACACACACAAATAAAATATGTTTGATATAATAAATAATAATAATAATAATAATAATAGTAAATGTCCAATGCTCATATTACTGGCAGAAAAATAAGAATTTACTCACCGGTAATTCTATTTCTCATAGTTCGTAGTGGATGCTGGGGACTCCGTAAGGACCATGGGGATTAGCGGCTCCGCAGGAGACTGGGCACAACTATAAAGAAAGCTTTTAGACTACTGGTGTGCACTGGCTCCTCCCACTAAGACCCTCCTCCAGACCTCAGTTAGGATACTGTGCCTGGAAGAGCTGACACAATTAGGAAGGATTTTGAATCCCGGGTAAGACTCATACCAGCCACACCAATCACACCGTATAACTTGTGATACAATACCCAGTTAACAGTATGACAACAACTGAGCCTCTCAACAGATGGCTCAACAATAACCCTTTAGTTAAGCAATAACTATATACAAGTATTGCAGACAATCCGCACTTGGGATGGGCGCCCAGCATCCACTACGGACTATGAGAAATAGAATTACCGGTGAGTAAATTCTTATTTTCTCTAACTTCCTAAGTGGATGCTGAGGACTCCGTAAGGACCATGGGGATTATACCAAAGCTCCCAAACGGGCGGGAGAGTGCGGATGACTCTGCAGCACCGAATGAGAGAACTCAAGGTCCTCCTCAGCCAGGGTATCAAATTTGTAGAATTTTGCAAACGTGTTTGCCCCTGACCAAGTAGCAGCTCAGCAAAGTTGAAGAGCCGAGACCCCTCGGGCAGCCGCCCAAGAAGAGCCCACTTTCCTCGTGGAATGGGCTTTCACTGATTTAGGATGCGGCAGTCCAGCCGCAGAATGTGCAAGCTGAATCGTACTACAGATCCAGCGAGCGATAGTCTGCTTAGAAGCAGGTGCACCCAACTTGTTGGGCGCATACAGGATAAAGAGCGAGTCAGTCTTCCTGACTCCAGCTGTCCTGGAAACATAAATTTTTAGGGCCCTGACTACATCCAACAACTTGGAAGCCTCCAAGTCATTTGTAGCCGCAGGCACCACGATAGGTTGGTTCAGATGAAAAGCTGATACCACTTTGGGGAGAAACTGGGGACGAGTCCTCAATTCTGCCCTATCCATATGGAAAATCAGATAAGGGCTTTTACATGACAAAGCCGCCAATTCTGAAACACGCCTGGCCGAAGCCAAGGCCAACAACATGACCACTTTCCACATGAGATATTTCAAATCCACGGTTATCAGTGGCTCAAACCAATGTGACTTTAGGAAATCCAACACCACGTTGAGATCCCAAGGTGCCACTGGAGGCACAAAAGGGGGCTGAATATGCAGCACTCCCTTAACAAAAGTCTGAACTTCAGGTAGTGAAGCCAATTCTCTCTGGAAGAAAATCGATAGAGCCGAAATCTGGACCTTAATGGAACCCAATTTAAGGCCCATAGTCACCCCTGACTGTAGGAAGTGCAGGAACCGGCCCAGCTGAAATTCTTCCGTTGGGGCCTTCCTGGCCTCACACCACGCAACATATTTTCGCCATATGCGGTGATAATGGTTTGCGGTTACTTCTTTCCTAGCTTTTATCAGCGTAGGAATGACTTCCTCCGGAATGCCCTTTTCCTTCAGGATCCGGTGTTCAACCGCCATGCCGTCAAACGCAGCCGCGGTAAGTCTTGGAACAGACAGGGCCCCTGCTGCAGCAGGTCCTGTCTGAGCAGTAGAGGCCATGGGTCCTCTGACATCATTTCTTGAAGTTCCGGATACCACGCTCTTCATGGCCAATCCGGAACAATGAGTATAGTTCTTACTCCTCTTCTCCTTATTATCCTCAGTACCTTTGGTATGAGAGGAAGAGGAGGGAACACATAAACAGATCGGTACACCCACGGTGTTACCAGAGCGTCCACAGCTATCGCCTGCGGGTCTCTCGACCTGGCGCAATATTTTTCTAGCTTTTTGTTTGGGCGGGACGCCATCATGTCCACCTGTGGTTTTTCCCACTGGTTTACAATCATTTGAAAGACTTCTGGATGAAGTCCCCACTCTCCCGGGTGGAGGTCGTGCCTGCTGAGGAAGTCTGCTTCCCAGTTGTCCACTCCCGGAATGAACACTGCTGACAGTGCTAACACGTGATTTTCCGCCCATCGGAGAATCCTTGTGGCTTCTGCCATCGCCGTCCTGCTTCTCGTGCCACCCTGTCGATTTACATGGGCGACCGCCGTGATGTTGTCTGACTGGATCAGTACCGGCTGGTTTTGAAGCAGGGGTTTTACCTGACTTAGGGCATTGTAAATGGCCCTTAGTTCCAGAATATTTATGTGCAGGGAAGTCTCCTGACTTGACCATATTCCTTGGAAGTTTCTTCCCTGTGTGACTGCTCCCCAGCCTCGAAGGCTGGCATCCGTGGTCACCAGGACCCAGTCCTGTATGCCGAATCTGCGGCCCTCTTGAAGATGAGCACTCTGCAGCCACCACAGCAGAGACACCCTTGTCCTAGGAGACAGGGTTATCAGACGATGCATCTGAAGATGCGATCCGGACCACTTGTCCAACAGGTCCCACTGAAAGGTTCTTGCATGAAACCTGCCGAATGGAATCGCTTCGTAGGAAGCTACCATTTTTCCCAGGATCCGCGTGCAATGATGCACCGACACCTGTTTTGGTTTTAAGAGGCCTCTGACTAGAGATGACAGCTCCTTGGCCTTTTCCTCCGGGAGAAACACTTTTCTCTGTTCTGTATCCAGAACCATCCCTAGGAACAGCAGGCATGTCGTAGGGACCAGCTGTGACTTTGGAATGTTTAGAATCCAGCCGTGCTGTTGTAGCACTTCCCGAGATAGTGCTACCCCTATCAACAACTGCTCTCTGGACCTCGCCTTTATCAGGAGATCGTCCAAGTACGGGATAATTAAAACTCCCTTCCTTCGAAGGAGTATCATCATTTCCGCCATTACCTTGGTAAAGACCCTCGGAGCCGTGGAGAGACCGAACGGCAACGTCTGAAATTGGTAATGACAATCTTGTACCACAAACCTGAGGTACTCCTGGTGAGGATGGTAAATGGGGACATGTAGGTAAGCATCTTTGATGTCCAGCGATACCATGTAATCTCCCTCGTCCAGGCTTGCAATAACCGCCCTGAGCGATTCCATCTTGAACTTGAATTTTATATATGTGTTCAAGGATTTCAAATTTAAAATGGGTCTCACCGAACCGTCCGGTTTCGGTACCACAAACATCGTGGAATAGTAACCCCTTCCTTGTTGAAGTAGGGGCACCTTTACTATCACTTGTTGTGAATACAGCTTTTGAATTGCCTGTAACACTGCCTCCCTGCCTGAAGGAGTGGTTGGCAAGGCAGATTTGAGGAAACGGCGGGGGGGAGATGTCTCGAATTCCAGTTTGTACCCCTGAGATACTACTTGAAGGATCCAGGGATCCACCCGTGAGCGAGTCCACTGATTGCTGAAATTTTTGAGATGGGCCCCCACCGTACCTGGCTCCGCCTGTGGAGCCCCAGCGTCATGCTGTGGACTTAGAGGAAGCGGGGGAGGACTTTTGCTCCTGGGAACTGGCTGTATGCTGCAGCTTTTTCCCTCTACCTCTGCCTCTGGGCAGAAAGGACGCGCCTTTAACCCGCTTGCCCCTATTGGGCCGAAAGGACTGTACCTGATAATACAGTGCTTTCTTTGGTTGTGAGGGAACATGGGGTAAAAATGTAGACTTCCCAGCTGTTGCTGTGGAAACGAGGTCCGAGAGACCATCCCCGAACAATTCCTCACCCTTATAAGGCAGAACTTCCATGTGTCGTTTGGAATCTGCATCACCTGTCCACTGCCGAGTCCATAAGCCTCTCCTGGCAGAAATGGACATTGCACTAATTTTGGATGCCAGCCGGCAAATATCCCTCTGTGCATCCCTCATGTATAAAAGTGCGTCTTTTATATGCTCTACGTTTAGCAAAATAGTGTCCCTGTCTAGGGTATCTATATTTTCTGACAGGGAATCTGACCACGCAGCAGCAGCGCTGCGCATCCAGGCTGAAGCTATAGCCGGTCTCAGTATCACACCTGTGTGTGTATATATAGATTTCAGGATAGCCTCCTGCTTTCTATCAGCAGATTCCTTCAGGGCGGCCGTATCCGGAGACGGTAGTGCCACCTTCTTTGACAAGCGCTTTATCCACCCTAGGGGATGTTTCCCAGCGTGACCTATCCTCTGGCGGGAAAGGGTACGCCATTAGTAACCTCTTAGAAATTACCATCTTTTTATCAGGGGAAGCCCACGCTTCTTCACACACTTCATTTAACTCTTCAGACGGAGGAAAAGCTACTGGTAGTTTTTTCTCTCCAAACATTATACCCTTTTTTGTGGTACCGGGGGTAACATTAGAAATGTGCAACACATTTTTCATTGCCTCAATCATGTAACGTGTGGCCCTACTGGACGTTGCATTAGTTTCTTCGTCGTCGACACTGGAGTCAGTATCCGTGTCGACATCTGTGTCAACCATCTGAGGTAGCGGGCGTTTTAGAGCCCCTGATGGTTTTTGAGACGCCTGGGCAGGCACAGGCTGAGAAGCCGGCTGTCCCACATTAGGTATGTCGTCAAACCTTTTATGTAAGGAGTCGACACTATCACGTAATTCCTTCCACAGCACCATCCACTCAGGTGTCGACCCCGCAGGGGGTGACATCACATTTACAGGCATCTGCTCCGCCTCCACATAAGCCTCCTCATCAAACATGTCGACACAGCCGTACCGACACACCGCAAACACACAGGGAATGCTCTGACAGAGGACAGGACCCCACAAAGCCTTTTGGGGAGACAGAGAGAGAGAGTATGCCAGCACACACCAGAGCGCTATATAACACTGGGATCCCACTATCAATGAGTGTTTTCCCTATAGCTGCTTTTTTATATATATTACATATATATAATATCTATACTGCGCCTAAATTTAGTGCCCCCCCTCCCTTTTTTACCCTTCTGTAGTATTCTTAGACTGCAGGGGAGAGCCAGGGAGCTTCCTTCCAGCGGAACTGTGAAGGAAAAATTGCGCCAGTGTGCTGAGGGAGAAGCCCCGCCCCCTTTTCGGCTGACTTTCTCCCGCTTTTTCTGTAATACTGGCAGGGGTAATTTTACATCTATATAGCCTCTGGGACTATATATGATGTATATTTTGCCAGCCAAGGTGTTATTTATTGCCCCCCTCCAGCGCCCTGCACCCATCAGTGACCGAAGTGTGAGGTGTACATGAGGAGCAATGGCGCACAGCTGCAGTGCTGTGCGCTACCTTGGTGAAGACCGAAGTCTTCTGCCGCCGATTTTCCGGACCTTCTTCGTGCTTCTGGCTCTGTAAGGGGGACGGCGGCGCGGCTCCGGGAACGAACACCAAGGTCGGGTCCTGCGGTCGATCCCTCTGGAGCTAATGGTGTCCAGTAGCCTAAGAAGCCCAAACTACCACCTGTTAGGTAGGTTCGCTTCTTCTCCCCTTAGTCCCTCGCTGCAGTGAGTCTGTTGCCAGCAGATCTCACTGAAAATAAAAAACCTAAATATACTTTCTTTCTAGGTGCTCAGGAGAGCCCCTAGTGTGCATCCAGCTCAGCCGGGCACAAGAATCTAACTGAGGTCTGGAGGAGGGTCTTAGTGGGAGGAGCCAGTGCACACCAGTAGTCTAAAAGCTTTCTTTATAGTTGTGCCCAGTCTCCTGCGGAGCCGCTAATCCCCATGGTCCTTACGGAGTCCCCAGCATCCACTTAGGACGTTAGAGAAATTATGATAGAATAACTGAATTATACTGAATCAGTAAAATTTTTCCAATTTTCACCTACAAAAGTATTCTGACTGGCATGTAGGAAAACATACACCCCTGAGTTGTTCCACCTGTTACAACAAGTTTCTGGGAGGTCCAATTTATAAAAACCCGAAGCCATGCATGTTAGCCAGAATCTGGCCAGCAATAATTCAGTAACACATAACACCACAGGCGCTGACTTCTAGACGGCTGCACACATTGTGAATTTTGTGCAGCTCAGTGTTAGGTGGGCATACACAGCTTTTCCAACATGGTCACAACTGAAATCAGCACACCCGATGAAAGTTATCAAAACTAACAGGTGAGGGATACGAACATTTCTGGTACTATCCCCCTTACAAGCATGGGTCTGTGGAATTATCACACATAAATAGCCCTCAATAAAGTTATCCAAGTGTCTGGGCTATTGGTACAGTTTTGTGGTCTCCTAGACTGGAGGAGATGTACAGAGTCTTGGGGGAGTGATAAAATGGAGGGAGTTAGGGTATCAGCCAATCAGCTCCTACCTGCCATGTTATAAGCTGTGTTTGAAAAAATGACAGGAGCTGATTAGCTGGCAGTTTATTTGTCTCAACTTTATCACTCTCCAAGGCTTAGTACATCTGCCCCAGAGTGAGTTAAACGCACATCTGCTGCAATGTCACTCATCCCCTGGCAAGTGAGCTCCAATCGAAAACACATGACATTGATTTGAGTGGCTATTATACAATGTTAAATAAGTTTATGGAACTTCCAGGTGCTACTTGCCAAAGAGATCGGATTTTGAAGCAACTTTGTCACAAATTTGGTATCAACTGGGGGGAGGCAGTCAATTACCGCCAGTCGGGATCCCGACCGTCAGCATACCGACAGTCAGGATACTGACAGTCAGGATACCGATGCCGGAATCCCAACACCAGCTGGAATACCAGCGGTCAAAGTCCCGACCGCTGGCTAGTTCCCTCACTTGGGTGGTTGTCCACACCACCACCCGAGGGGGTATAGAAACCTGTGGCGACCCAAAGCGTGGCAAGCACAGCGAGCCCGCGAGGGGACACACTGCGCTCAAAGCTGCCAGGATCTCATACTGATCCAGCTGCATGTATATACACTGCAGTGGTTGTAAAATTGTCACTCTGAATGTGTATAACATGCAATGGGATGATTCAATGAACGATGGATCGGGGGAACACACTATAAGATGTGTACGATATGTCAATCCTATCCATTTCGGGACAATATATTGCATGATACATCATATAGTATTAACCCAGCTGGGGATCAGTATGAGATCCCGGCATGCTGTCATACAGTGGATCATATGTGTATGGAGGTGCAATGTATCATTACATTGCATCACTGCGACGCACTGTCAGAAGGTGTGTACCCAGCTTAAATCTGTAGAACATGGCAAGCGGAATGTCATTATATCTGGGCAAATCAGACTTTGTGGTTTGATGAACATTGTATCTGTAACATGTAAAAACAAAACAAAAAGGTACAACAAACTAACAGAAAACAACTGCATCTAGAAAATGGGATAAAAATTAGTTTACAACTGATAACTGACTCGGGACTATCAAATGCCACCAACATGCAAAGCTTTATGAGAATTGAGAATTTCCAACTGCATTTTGTATACATTTCAAAACTTTTCCAGTATAGTAACACTGTGTAAATTACACTCTAATGTTAATTAGTTAATGTGCAGAACACTTTCAAACAAGTATAATTTGCCTTAAATTTTCTTTGAAACTGCTACCACTGCTTTCCTTTAATTAAATGTCATTAAATAAAAATGTTTTAGCTTTTATTGCATTGGAACAACTAATTATCTTTATGATCAGCATACTTTATTCCCAAGCAATGTTTCAATTATATGCAATGCTGAATATACCAAGATGATACAGATATAGAAAACACTATAGATTTGTAGCCTCAAACACATTAGCTGGAAATTACAAATGAGACCAAGTATAATGTAAATGGAAAAGTAGATACCTTGGAGTGATTTATGCGGAAAAGACTAACCTGTTAAACTCTAATAGAATTATAAGCATACGACTGGGTAATATATGAAATTAAGGGGTATCTTTAGTAAGTCAAAACTTCAGACTTACCCACAGTTTTTCTGTAAAATGTGTTAACACAGGAGAAAGCATAGATTTAGGAATCATTACTAAATTGTATGCAGCTTTTCTCCTGTTCCATGTATCTATGGGAATGGTGAACCTTGCTAATTTATCTAGCAGTGAAAAGGGAATGAGAGGAAGAAGAAGAGGAAGAAAAGGAAGAGGAAGAAGAGGAAGAAGAAGAAGAAGAAGAAGAAGAGGAAGAAGAAAAAGAAGAAGAAGAAGAAAGGTTACAGTCTCATGAGTCAGTTCTTTAGCTAAGTGCTTTAAGTACACTATGTAGACAAAAGTGATTGGACACTGACAGCAAACAGATCAACGAGATTTTATGGACGCCGATACTTTGTAGGTCCATCAAGTGTAGTGATTACTGCAGACACCCTTCTTGGCAAACTATCCACAAGTTCCTGGACAACAGCAGGTGGAATGTTTTGCCATTCTGCCTTAAGTACAGTGACCAACTGTGACACCGAAGAAGGTCGAGTAGGTCTAGAATGCACCTGTCGCTCCGATTCGTCCCAGTGGTTCTCAGTGCGGTTAACATATGGACTCTGAGCTGGCCAGTCCATATGTGTTACTGAATTTTCTGTATATCAGTACAGCACTGCCCTGGGAACATGATATCGCGCAGCCTATAATGATCCCCTTTTCAAACTCAGATTCTTCCAGCAAGCCATTTCATTAGCAAATGATCTAATCAGTGCCCCTCTGCCTATTTTATACCTTCACAAACATGTGTCTGTTGCACAAGCACACCGTTTCACTTGCGCGGGGAGGAGGGGGTTGTCCAATTACTTGTGTCTACATAGTGTACTACTGTATACTAATGGAACTACTACAGTTCAAGAGGAAAACACAGTAGATTACAAATGTTTAAATGCAGAGAGGATGTGGCCAGCACATTTAGAGGGTGTGACTAGTACCTAACAAGAGCTCCTCCGCCTTGCTCCAATCTTCCTTGGAGTATTGCATGCAACACGTTTACTGTATGTGGCTCACTCATCGGGTTTTACTGCACTATAGAGCAGCACAACAGGGAACAAACTACCCAAAAGATCCTACTTTTGGGTGAGGAGAATCCTGGCTCTGCTGGACAGCAGGGCTATGTCAAAAAATCTCCCCCTCCTCCATAATTTGTTTCCCATCCTCTCTCTCCTACATAGTTCTTTCCGCTATATAATGACTTCTCAGTTCTTCAAGTTTGATTTAAGTAGCACTCTGCAGAGCTGTAAAGGTTAAATATAGGAAGCTAGCAATAATGGCAATGGAAAACCTGCAAATACAGTATAAACTATACGTAAACAGTAAATGATTGGGTTATGCGAGTTTGCTGACCCAACATCATTGAAGGCTTCAAATAAAATTTCGAAACTAAAAGTTAAGCTGCAAAAACTGGTTAAGTAGAGTACTTGAGTCTGTCTGATACAATCACAAGCAAGAGTTGAAATATTTTAGTTGCAGTTGATGTGATCATATGACCACTGTGGGTCTTATAACCCTGAGTAATGTAAATAATGTGCAGAATGTGCTATGATAATGAATGCTATATAGCTTTTCAATATCTTAAGATGCTATATTCTGTGCTGTTATGGCTACACCATACCTATCACTGGCAGGAGCTCCACTTCGACCAGTTTAGCGCTAGCACTGTGGCTGCAGCACTTATCAAATGTTACGCCAGTTCTGCACCATCTGGAAACCCTCCCTGCTAAGTGTGAGCCTGCAACCATGATAATTTATTTATACAAAGGATGACTTAGCGCCTATTTTTTCATTGGAGGTACACTGCTATGCCATACCTGCTGTAACTACATTACACCAAGTGATAACTGTAACCCACAGTTATCATCTGGTGTAATGTAGATTGTATGTACATTACGTGTACATTACACCAGATGTACATTACACCAGATGATACTTTAACCTGCAGGATCTTAAATTGGGAGAGCCTGAGCTGGCATTAAACACTGTAGTGCGTATTCTTAATTAAGACTGTCCACCATGCACTCTATCCCCCATGTGCAACATGGCAGAAATTTATGTGATGTGATTTCAAATTTCCTCAGAAATACAATGTGTTTACAGTAGATTGATTCACACATGGAATAAGGGATGTTTATTAGTTGTATCAGATCCCTTAGTACAGAGGTTCTCAAACTCTGTCCTTGGGAGCCCACACAGTGCATGTTTTGCAGGTAACCCAGCAGGTGCACAGGTGTATTAATTACTCACTGACACATTTTAAAAGATCCACAGGTGGAGTTAATTATTTCACTTGCGATTCTGTGAGGAGACCTGCAAAACATGCACTGTGTGTGCCCCCGAGGATCGAGTTTGAGAACCTCTGCCTTAGTACATTGTCCAACAGATTTGGCAGGCGGTACAGCTGTCTGTAGTAGTGTTGTTCATCAAAGTTCTGCCATTGATGGCCTATGGTTTCTAACCATGTTAAAACTAACACTTATGGAACCACTAATGGTTCACAAGTGTTCTTGCACAAACCACGTGCACACATGTGAAAACCTTTGCCATCAGATCTCAGCCACCCATATTCACCATGGGATCTCACCCTCGTTGATGGTAAAACCACCAAACTTCGCCAATGAGCCATTGATGGTTGCTTATTTATTAACAGTAGTAGATTACCTGGTTAATACTAAACAATGTATTTTAGTTTCATATGTATGAAATTTGAATTTTAGGAAAGACGTCCAACACTAAGAGTTCTCACAGGTACCTAAGAGACCAACAGACAAAGGTAGGAAGCGTGATGAGGTGATTCATGCATCACAGCCCTGGCCCCTGCTATGCCACAACACAACTTGCATCCTCATGGGCAGGGTCTAAATATGCAAATATCATCATGATTCCACCCTGACAGTTACACAAGACAGAATGGGATCCCAGAGGGTGGCCTACTTTCCTCAGGAGGCCAGGAAAAATCCCTAACATTTATGGGTCTCCTGGATATTCTGGAAGATTAGGTAAGTATGGTCACATGAAGTATGTCACTCTCATTTTTCAGTTTAACCAGACTTGTGCCCAATGCTAATATATATATAACACTAATATATTCCTTGCAATAGATTGTCCAGTTCTACAGGGAAGTGTACTGTTAATAGAATGTTTATATATCCAGAATGTTACAAAGAGTGAGGTTTGTTGATGTTTAATCACTATAATTAACAATCCCAATTTTTTACTTTCAATGCTCAAAATTTTGTTGTGGTTCAGAAAAACCAAGCAAACCACAAGCGACAACTTGTTAAGTCATATTTTGGCAGCCTGAATTAGCCTTTGTCTATTTTGTGTGCTGCTGAATAAAAAGAGAACCCCAAACTGCATAACATTATTCACGGTGTAAAAAAAAAAGAGAGAGAGAGGCTGTATGCATGCTTCACTAACCGCCTACTTCAGAAACATAATATTGGAATTTACTCAAATCACAGCAAGACCATCAATCATACGAATCAGTAGATTTTCCTTCAAGCCACTTCTACTCCTCAGGCAGTAATGAAAAATTTGTACCATGTAGCAAAAACAGTGCACTATGTCAGAGCTTTTCCAGTGGAAGACTATGATAAAACACCCAGGCTAAAGATGATCAATTAGCTGACAAATGAAACGATGCGAGGACAACAATGTAGAAGACACATATAGCGAAGTTTACATATTCATACTTTACTCTTCAAGCTAAACATGTCAGTCGGACTTCTAGATGGGAGCGTGTTTGACAAAACAGCACCAATACTAGAAATGTCACAATTTGCACCTTGTTTTGCAGAATACATTTACAGTACATTAAAGTCCCTTCTTACAATATATGAGAGAGAGAGAGAGAGAGAGAGAGAGCGCGATTGTAAGAAGGAATTTATGTGCCAGATGTAACGAAGTCCGAGTTGGCCGGAGGTGCGGGCAGACATTTTTTTAAAGCGGCAATCGTGTTCAAGGCAAAATCATGCCTTGTAAATGATTGGCGCTTTTAAAAAAACTTCAGCGTTCGGCCAGGAACACGCATGTCCGGCCAACTCGGACTTAGTTACATCCGGCCCTATATATATCAGGAAACCGCTTGCAGGGACACTGCCGCTGGGCTAGTACCTATAGTGGCATCTCTTGCAATTCACTAATAGTTATCACTGAGTAGGCACTATATGGACACTATACTTTCCACATAACTCCAGTGCATGGATGTAATATGTTTTCATATGTTTTAATTGTATTTTAAAATATTTTAAAATTGTGCTAAATAGGAGTAGTAGTACTGTGCAGTAATGTGCAAAAGATTTCAGGGACAAACTATTGATTGTACGTGGTGATTGCCTCACCTTCCCAGTGATGATCTTGTCAACAGTTACAACCGGCTTTTGCCGAAATTGCATTAAGGGGTATATGCAATTCACGGCGAATCGCGGCAAATTATCGCCGTTTTTTAATTCGACACAATTCGACAGGTGAATTCCGGCAGGTGGCTGCCGGAATTCACCATATTCAATGAAAAACGGATTCGACATTCCCGCGGGCGAAAAACGGCCGATTTGCCGGATTTTGCCGCGATTTTAAAAAATGGGGAAAAATGGGAAAAAATGGCGTGGGGTCCCCCCTCCAAAGCATAACCAGCCTCGGGCTCTTCGAGCTGGTCCTGGTTCTAAAAATCCGGGGGAAAATTGGGCAGGGATCCCCCGTATTTTTAAAACCAGCACCGGGCTCTGCGCCTGGTGCTGGTGCAAAAAATACGGGGGACAAAAAGAGTAAGGGTCCCCCGTATTTTTCACACCAGCATCAGGCTCCACTAGCTGGACAGATAATGCCACAGCCGGGGGGTCACTTTTATACAGTGCCCTGCGGCCGTGGCATTAAATATCCAACTAGTCACCCCTGGCCGGGGTACCCTGGGGGAGTGGGGACCCCTTCAATCAAGGGGTCCCCCCCCCAGCCACCCAAGGGCCAGGGGTGAAGCCCGAGGCTGTCCCCCCCATCCAAGGGCTGCGGATGGGAGGCTGATAGCCTTGAGAAAAATGACAAGAATATTGTTTTTTCCAGCAGTACTACAAGTCCCAGCAAGCCTCCCCCGCAAGCTGGTACTTGGAGAACCACAAGTACCAGCATGCGGGAGAAAACCGGGCCCGCTGGTACCTGTAGTTCTACTGGAAAAAAAATACCCAAATAAAAACAGTACACAGACACAGTGACAGTAAAACTTTATTACACACTGCCGACACACACATACTTACCTATGTTGACACGCCGACTGCCACGGTCTCCGACGATCCGAGGGTACCTGTGAAAAGAATTATACTCACCTTCCAGTGTCCAGAGGTACATACACGTCCAGAGATACATCCACGTACTTGTTAAAAAAAAAAAAACGAACACCCGTGCCATGCCGGACTGAAAGGGGTCCCATGCTTTCACATCAGACCCCTTTCCCCGAATGCCGGGACACCACGTGACTCCTGTCACTGAAGTCCCTTCAGCCAATCAGGAAGCGCTACTTCCGTGGCGCTCACCTGATTGGCTGTGCGCTGTCTGAGCTGTCAGACAGCGCATCGCAAAGCCTCTCCATTACTTTCAATGGTGAGAACTTTGCCGTCTGCGGGGGTTACCCGCGGTCAGCCGCTGACCGGCGGGTGACCTCTCCGCTAGCCGCTAAGTTCCCACCATTGAAAGTAATGGACGGAGCTGTGCGATGCGCTGTCTGAGTTCAGACAGCGCACAGCCAATCAGGTGAGCGCAACGAAGTAGCGCTTCCTGATTGGCTTTAGAGACCTTTCTGTGACAGCTGTCACTCTGAGAGGTCTCTCTGCATTCGGGGATAGGGGTCCCATGTGTAAGCATGGGACCCCTTTCAGTCCGGCATGGTACGGGTGTCCGGTTTGTTTGTTTTAACAAGTACGTGGATTTATCTCTGGACCCTGGTTGAGGTGAGTATATTGATCTTTTCTTTTCAGGTATCCGTGGATTCTACTTGGAGAAGAGGACCGATGTCGGCGTGTGAACATAGGTAAGTATGTGTGTGTCGACGTATGAAATAAAGTTTTACTGTCACGGTGTGTGTGTCCTGTTTTTATTTGGGTATTTTTTTTCCAGTAGAACTACAGGTACCAGCGGGCCCGTTTTTCTCCCGCATGCTGGTACTTGTGGTTCTCCAAGTACTAGCTTGCGGGGGAGGCTTGCTGGGACTTGTAGTTCTTCTGGAAAAAACAATATTCTTGACATTTTAAAAAGGCTATCAGCCTCCCATCCGCAGCCCTTGGATGGGGGGGACAGCCTCGGGCTTCACCCCTGGCCCTTGGGTGGCTGGGTGGGGGGGACCCCTTGATTGAAGGGGTCCCCACTCCCCCAGGGTACCCCGGCCAGGGTTGACTAGTTGGATATTTAATGCCACGGCCGCAGGGCACTGTATAAAAGTGACCCCCGGCTGTGGCATTATCTGTCCAGCTAGTGGAGCCCGATGCTGGTGTAAAAAATACGGGGGACCCCTACTCGTTTTGTCCCCCGTATTTTTTGCACCAGCACCAGGTGCAGAGCCCGGTGCTGGTTTTAAAAATACGGGGGATCCCCTGTCAATTTTTTCCCCGCATTTTTAGAACCAGGACCAGCTCGAAGAGCCCGAGGCTGGTTATGCTTTGGAGGGGGGACCCCACGCCATTTTTTTCAGGGATTTCACCATTCCAGCTATAAAAAAAAAATATATATATATATTTTTAAAAATATATAAATAATACTTGTGCCTCCAAAAAAGACAAACCAAGTACCTAATCCCTTCTAATATAAATAGATCTGATATTACCACGAAAAAAAAACACAAAAAAAACATGTTTTAAATTTTTTTTATTGGTTTCACCCTCCAAAGTGTGGCGGATTGAAAATTACGAAATTGCTGTCTAAAAGCACTGCTGTCGAATTTCCAAACTTGAATTGAATATGCTTTTGTCGAATTGCAGCACTTGTATCATTGCAGAAAAGTCGAATTTGCAAAAAGTCGAATTTCAAAATGTCGAATTTTGAAAGTTCGTTTTTTTGACGGAAAGCACTGAATTGCATTGACGAATTATTTTTTTTGGCGAAAAATACCCGAAATTCGACAATTTCGGGAATTCGACCGCAATTGCATATACCCCTAAATCTAACAATTTATTTTAAAGCTATAAGTAATGCTGAATCCACACTTTTGTTTTGTTCTGAACTTCTGATACATAGTTATATAGTTTAAGTCTTTTTTTATATATTTTTAAAGTTCTTAAACATCTACTTTGTGGTATATATTATACAGATTTTTGCATGGGAATAAACCACTGGGGCAGATTCAATCAAGTGTGTGAGGTTCCAACTATGGGGGTAATTCCAAGTTGATCGCAGCAGGAAATTTTTTAGCAGTTGGGTAAAACCATGTGCACTGCAGGGGGGGCAGATATAACATGTGCAGAGAGAGCTAGATTTAGGTGGGTTATTTTGTTTCTGTGCAGGGTAAATACTGGCTGCTTTATTTTTACACTGCAATTTAGATTGTAGATTGAACACACCCCACCCAAATATAACTCTCTCTGCACATGTTAAATCTGCCTCCCCTGCAGTGCACATGGTTTTGCCCAACTGCTAACAAAATTCCTGCTGCGATCAACTTGGAATTACCCCCTATGTGCAGCTGCGTACGCAGTGGATAATTACGGGGTAAAAACCTTGCTAGTTTTTTTTTATCACACTTCTATGGGCTGCGTACTAAACTAAGCAAGTTTTTCCTGCCCGTATTATCTGTTGCAGTTTCGCTTCTAACCAGTGGTGACAGCTGTCCGTGGGCTGCAGTGCAGGCCACACATTACATGGGGAAGGGGGGGGGGAATAACACATATAAACTTACATGTAATGTTGTATGTATTATGTATGAGTTTGCTGCCTTACCTGGGACCAGCAGCGCTGTTTTTCAATGAGGCAACGCTGTACCCGAGATACAGCATTTAGCTTGTCTTTCCTCTATAAGCCCACCCCCAGACTCCTGCAAAACTATAGAAGGAGAAGTGAAGCCGAATGCTCCGTACTAGGTGCATCGGCAGATCAGGGAAACGCACAACGCTGCTGATCCCCGGGGACAGGCAGCCAGCACGTATATTACATACATTACATGTATCCAGTATGTATATGTGTTAACCAGGGGCGTCTTAAGAGAGGAGGGGGCCCCGTGTGCTTACTCCATGTGGGCCACCACCTCTACACGGCGCTGTAGGCTCTGGCAATATGCCATAGTCTACTGTGCAAGCGCAGGTCTCCCGAAACATAGTGCCCACCATGTTTCAGAGACAAAAGTCACTCTGCGCATGTGCGGTGGCCATTTTTGGAGGTGTTTCCTTGCCGCAACAGCTGCTGCTGCAGTACCCGGCAGTGGACTTCGGAGAGGTGAGTATGAAAATATGGGTGCAATGTATGCAGTGAGGGCTCCCCCTAGACCCAGGGGCCCGTGTGCACCGCACACATTGCACCCATGATAGAAACGCCAATGTTGTTAACCTTCCCCGCTCTCCCCATGCAATGTGTGGTCTGTGCTGCACAGGCAGCAGCTGCCACTGCTTCTAACTGAATGCCCCCTTAAGTGTGGTGCTATCTGTATTTTATGTAATATTAATACAGTGGAAGTTTTGTTTTTTTTCAGACACAAGTGGGAGTTGAACTGAATGGGACATATGTAACCTAATAAAAGATCAAACAGGAACACCGTCTTCACTTATATATGGCTTCAGGTTAGTGTAAGCTGCAATTGAGTATGCAGACAGATCAGCACAGAAAGAACTTCAAATCGTGGCATCTTTTCCTTGTTAAATAAAAGATACATAGCAAGACATGAAACAGCTCCAAGCGATATCTGGAACATTTGTTTTATTCTTCTATTTGTTTATCACAGTATTTATTAAGTAAATTACAGCATGTCAATATAGTTGGGATTAGTGTAATCTAGCAAATTAGAATTGAAAGACGATCGAGATGGCATCAACAACTGCCCACATGCCTTATAAAATATTAGTGGAACTGTTAAATGACCCAGATTTTATTTTAAGTGTGCTGCCGCCTCTCTAAAGCCTTTAATGCTGATATAGAAAGCCATGCATCATTTACACACACACACTGCGCTCCGCACAATATATGCCTTCAAATGCACTTCCTTCCCTTATGCCTCTGGCTCTGATTCATTTTTAAGAAGAGAAAATTGTTTTATCCAACAAGGAGGCAACATTTGCCCCATTTTCAGTATCTCAGACTGGCTTTTTAACGTCTAAAAACTCAGTTTGTTTTATGGAGGCACGGCCTGAGGCTGCAACATGATGTAAGGGAGAAGAGGTCTCCAAGGGCACAGTTCTCAGTTTGCTGGTGCTAGATTCCGTACTACTTAATTACTCTGAACCATTCTTGGCCACTGTTGACTCAAAATAGGTGTGGATCAGGTCTGTGCAAGCATTGAAATACCAGAAAGTCAAACTTTGTGTAAACACACTTAGAGAGATTTAACAAGAACAGACCAGAACCTGACTTGTAGAGAACTCATCCACTGTTCACATTATTTCCGTAAAAAGGTTAAACAAAGACATTTGTTCCTATTATTCGCACAGAAATCAACTTGTAGCTGTTCCATATAAAAAGATGCCAGGAAGGAAACCCATATGAAGTCTGTTGTTCAGCAAATGTGTTTTTGTAGGTCTGCTGCCTACACATTATGTAGGAAGCCATTTTGTGGGATGAACCAGTTTCATAGCAGGACAGGCCATGGCGACAGTTCCGACTATAGAATCTCCTATTTGCGCCTTTGCTTCTCCATACCACAGAATGGTAATTTCAAACTATTTTGTAATATGCGTTTCAAGCAGAATTTATGTATTAAAAGAGCTGTGACATATGTCAAATTTATGGAAAATGTTGAATGATGATAACATTTTCCTCACCTCTGTCAGAAGTGGGTGTAGTTCATAGGCTCGACCATACTTAGGTCGACAGTGTATAGGTCAACCACTATTGGTCGACAATGACTAAGTCGACACCTAAAATAGGTCGACATAATCATTAAGTCGACATGAGCAAGATCGACATGACAAAATCTCGACATGAGTTTTTTTTTTTTAAAAATTGGTGTTGTTTTTTTCATAGAGTGACCGAGAACCCCAATTAGTGTACCGCTTCACTCGCCATGCTTCGGGAAAGGTGCCTCGCTGCACTTGCCACAGGTTACCATTCCCAATCGTAGTCCACGTGGATCGTAAAGTATGAAAAAGTTCAAAAAAGGAGAAAAAAAATTGTAAAAAACTTATGTTGACTTTTTGTCATGTCAACCTAGTACCTGTCGACCTAGTGACCATGTTGACCAATAGTGTTCGACCTAATGACTGTCAACCTAAGTGTGGTCTACCTACAGACCGGATACCAACAGGTGACATCACTGTTATGAGGCACAAATATTGATGAAGAAGCCTCAAATCACTAGGAGCTAATGAGGTCACTAAGACTAGTAAAATGTTAGGCTGCAACCTCACGACTATTGGTACATCCTACAAATAACTGTCTCCACTGCTTGGAAGGGATGATACTATACATCCATGCCAAATTAATAACGCACACAGTGGTCATGCCTGTTTTAGCTTCACAAAAATATCCAGATTTAGTCATCAATAAGAACTGACTTGACTGATAGACATCATTAATGTTAAGCAAACATGCAGCGGAAAAACTTATACTGTACATCTAAATAGCAATGATGGTATCTCAAAGGAGAACATTAGGTCAGTATCAGTACTGCAACCCAATTTAATTATTCCTGGCACACATTATGCACTTGGGATTGCTATGATGTCATTAAACAAAACAACTATATCTACAATTGCCACTACAGCTAATTAAATGAATCTCAGATATATAAAAAAGAAAAAAAAGCTATTGGAAACTCACTTTTTACTGATAAATATTAAGACAGAATATATGTGGTGGATGGGGGTTCAAAAAGGGGATGGACAAAAATAGGCTTTATAGTCAAATGCATCTCAAAATATGGTCAAAAAAGATAATAAAAATAACATTAAGTATATCTTTTTGAAAATGACTCCTATGTCCTTTCATAAAGTATTGTAATATCGAAACTTTTTTACAGAAAGTTTTCCATAGTTCACAGAGGCAATCTATGCTTCCTGTTAATGCAGGCATGTCCAAACTGCAGCCCTCCAGCTGTTGTGAAACTATATATCCCAGCATGCCTGACAGAGTTTTGCCGTCAGAGAATGCTAAAGCTGTGTCAGGGCATGCTGGGATATGTAGTTTCTCAACAGCTGGAGGGCCGCAGTTTGGACATGCCTGTGTGTTAATGGATGGCGTAGACAGCTGCATGAGTTTAGAAGAATTATGTTTAGCAACCTTGATGAAAATAAAGCATCACTCTTTTTGAAAAACAGAGACAACAAAGGATTCTACATTTAAATGATTTGTATTTAGTCACATGGTTTAACATAATTAGATAGGGGGCCTGTGTATAGTGGGCCCCCTCCTCTAAACAGCGGGGATCCCTGAGCCCTGCGTCGTACCGCATTCCTGTTAACGGGTTCCTCCTCCACAATGTTGCCACCTTCCCAGTGATATTTAGGAAGATGGAACATGCACATAAGAGTGCCAAAGCTCAGGCACAGTCTTTGCTATCATTGCATGGTGCCATATTCTCTGAGATTTCTCTGGGAAGATGGCATCATCAAGTAAAAGGAACTCGCATGCCAGCACAAGGCAAGTATACTCTGGGTGCAGGATGTGCAGTGCGGTCGCCCTGGGCCCGGGGGTCCATGTGCACTGCACACCCTGCACCCATTACAAATACTACTATGACTAGAGGTCAAATTCTCTAAAAGAGCTCCTTGTACACCCAAAAGCACATTCCCAAAATTGTCTAGTCAACTTATTTTTGCTCATTTAATATTAGTCTCACAATATCACAATTAAGTATTTACTGGCCCTAGATGCAACCCATTGCTGTTACCTAGACATGCCTATGGATATTGCTGCTAGCTCGACATACAGTATATCTGAATTGCACCACAACGGTATACATTTGCAAACCTGAAGTAAGTGCTTCTAGCCACTATTACCCTTTGCTGATATTTTATCCTCTGCGTTCCATGCCTACATCATCTAAGACACCGTTGTTCAAGAAACAATGGAATCTTGAGTTGCCTTGGTCAATGAATCGCCTGCCAAATGTGCCAGAGTCACCTCTTCTCATTCATTTTTCCATTATTAACAGTTATTTATATAGCGCACACATATTCCTCAGCGCATTACAGAGAATATTCCCTCATTCACATAGGTCCCTGCCATAGATCTTAAAATATGCCTTACCCACATACACACTAGGCTTCATTTGTTGAGAGACAATGAACCTACCAGTATATTTTGGGCTATGGGAGGAAACCGGAGTACCCAGGGGAAACCCACACAAGCACGGGGAGAATACAAACCCACCATAGGGCCATGATGGTAATGGAACTCAAGACCTAAGTGCTGTGAGACAGTAATGTTAACCATTATATCAACCTGTGTGGAAGCCCTTACTTCCAACTGGTTTGTTGTCCCTTATGTCATGTTTTTTTTCCCCTACTTCTACAATTTTTCTGATTTTACCATTAAGCAATATAAATAGAAGTGTAAAGATATTTATAAAAACATTGTTGTTTATAGACAGATTTGGCAACACTGGGCAAAGATATTATAAAAATAGTAATCCTCTAACTCCACAATACCTGGTGACTGATTCAACAGCTCCTACGCCTATGAGTTATTTGTTCAGCTTTTCAAAATAATGCATTGATTTGCTGGCAGCCCTCCATGTCTGTCTGGGGCAATATGCAAGCTAAACATTTTTGAGTGATTACAATTAATACTTTTTTTCCTATGCGTAACTCTATAGCATTTTATATAGCGATCAGCACTGATTGATGTAATTTGGGTATGTAAAAAGCTCAGTCAATGTAATACTATAATTAAAACAGTTACACAGTTCATTATGAATAATAGCTGGCTAAGAATACTTTGCAGACTCGTGGAAAGATGCAAAAATAAAAGTTCATTCCAGTTAGGCGAGTGAGCAATCTTGATAAACTTACTGTGAGGGCAATATATTCCCATAGGAAGATCATGGCTGAGACTGGCAGTTTTCTTGCATATAAATTACATGCTGTGTAATTTAGTTTTTAGAGGCACTTATCTAGGAAGTAAACCATTAAAATATGTTTAATATATGAAGAGTCTCCTCTTGAGTCATGGAATAGTGGTATAGCTGGGGGAAGCCTCCTCTTTAATTAAATCTAGGCTTACTGGTTTTATCTGATGTCACTCTCTCTGTCTCTAGAACAAGGGCCCTCATTCCGAGTCGTTCGCTCGTTATTTTTCATCGCATCGCAGTGAAATTCCGCTTAGTGCGCATGCGCAATATTCGCACTGCGACTGCGCCAAGTATCTTTGCTATGAAGAAAGTATTTTTACTCACGGCTTTTTCATCGCTCCGGCGATCGTAATGTGATTGACAGGAAATGGGTGTTACTGGGCGGAAACGCGGCGTTTTATGGGCGTGTGGCTGAAAACGCTACCGTTTCCGGAAAAAACGCAGGAGTGGCCGGAGAAACGGGGGAGTGGTTGGGCGAACGCTGGGTGTGTTTGTGACGTCAAACCAGGAACGACAAGCACTGAACTGATCGCACAGGCAGAGTAAGTGTGGAGCTACTCTAAAACTGCTAAGTAGTTTGTGATCGCAATATTGCAAATACATCGGTCGCAATTTTAAGATGCTAAGATACACTCCCAGTAGGCGGCGGCTTAGCGTGTGTAACTCTGCTAAATTCGCCTTGCGACCGATCAACTCGGAATGAGGGCCAATGAACGATTGGCTGAAATGAGCCAGCACGATGTACAATAAGGCAGTTGTCACAGACATGTACACATAGTGACACAGACATGCTCTCACTATAAAATAAATGATATGAGCCTTGCCATCCACTTAAATAAAAAATAGACTTCCCTCATAAATAAAATACGCTTTCCCTTTAACGTTGCTGCATATGAAAATCACATTCTCAAGTGCCAATAAAAGCTCTCAATTAACATCGAAGAGTAAAAAGTCAGAATATTCACAGTGAAACTTGAAGAACCTTATTAACACTGAACAGTGATGTAGCTATGACAGGGGCACGATGTTGTCAATCCAAAGGTTGGAATATGAATAAAGTAATATTCACGGATCCTTCTGCAGGAAACTTGTCATAATAATCATATTGAGAGATGCAATATTCCAAGTCATTGTTAAATACCATCCTGCTAGACAAGAGTTTATGTTTTTTATACACATTTCATGTATTCCCAAATGCTGTGTCGCTGCCAATAATTTATGACTGATCTGCACCCAGGCTGCCCTTCAGCATTTTATTTAATCTCTGCAACAGTGATTTACAGTAGCTTGTCATTAATAATACAAAAATGTACATGTGTGTTAACAAGTTAGGCTGAGCCTTTGACTGAAAAGCAAAAATTTTTGGAAAGTTCTTGCTGGAAGTGATGAATAAAAAGAACAATAAATCAAAAAATCATTTGTTTAGTGTTCCCTAGAGCAAATAAAATTGTACAAGGCATTTATTTTTGAAACCTGTTAAAATGTTTAGGTTATCAGGGACAACCTGAAGACAAATTGAGAAAATAAAAATAAACTCACTTTTTTTTATATAGATGCATGCAATGGGTACTAGAGGAGGCTAATCATTAAAATATGCATTTATTTAAAAAGGAATATACATAGAAGGCTAATACCCCATTCACACCGCACAAATAACCCGGTATCGACCCGACATATTGCCGGTTTGACACGGGTCAGTGTGCGGTGTGAAAGCGCCATGTCGGAAATCCCTGGTCGCCTGACCCAGCAATTCAACCCGGGAATAAAGCAGTGTTATTCCCGGGTTAAATACCGGGTCAAGGGTAGAGCAAATGGGCTCCTGGGTCGATGTGACTCGGGACCTGTTCACTACAACAGGGAGAGGCAGCGCGGAGATGATCTCATCTCCCAGTGCTGCCTCCGCCCCCCCCCCCCCCCCCTGCTGCTGGTACCGCCCCAGCTGCTACTGCAACCCGCCCGGCTTATTGCCGGGTCGGGGAAGCCAGCAGCCACATCCAATGCCGAATCCCACCCGGGAAGGACCCGTTTCCAATTCCCGGGTGGGATCTGGCATTGGCGGTGTGAAAGGGGAATTATGCTACTCAAAGCTAAGCGTGCAGTTTTAGTTGAGAATATATTATGCATAAGAAAATACAAAGATCCTGTCTCTTGCTCGATGAGCTTTATATGGGTTGCCAAAGCCCTTCCCCCATGCACTTCCCATTTATGGAAATTAGATGTTTAGAGAGGAGAGGCTTTGATTTCCCAGAAGAACAAGATCATCGGGAGCAGTGACATCTCCAGAGGTGGGGCTGCAGTGCAGTCCAAAGTTCAAATAGGGGAGCCACACCAACTGCCACCCCAAACACCACCAAACATTCCCGGCCAGGACTTACTGGCAGTTGGTGTGGCTCCCCTATTTGAACTTTGGACTGCACTGCAGCCCCACCTCTGGAGTTGCCACTGATGAGGGTGAATCCCTTGCTTGCACCATCAGGCCTATAGGAGACCCACTAAATTGCTTGATCCAATCCACAGAAATTAACATTTTTAGCTTTGGGTGCAATTAGCCTTTAAAGTGTATATTGGGGGTCATTCCAAGATGATCGGAGCTGTACTAACTTTAGCACAGCTACGATCATTCACACTGACATGCGGGGTGATGCCCAGCACAGGACTATCCCGCCCCACATGCTACTCATTTCTCCCCGCCCCACAGCGGCTGCGTGATGTCCCCCCCGTTTGGTCCAGTCACACCTGCGTTGACCTGACAGCGCCCACGAAACAGCAGCCGAATGCCGCCGTTCCGCCCCCCCCCCCCGCGCGTGCGCCCAGCGACCGCCTCTGTCTGTCAATCAGGCAGAGGTGATCGTAGTGGCCCGATGGCCTTCGCCCGTCTGGCACGCACCGGCGCACTGTGGCACCGGCGCATGCGCAGTTCTGACCCGATCGCACCGCTGCGATAAACTGCAGCGTGCGATCGGGTCAGAATGATCCCCATTGTCTGAACCAGTACTCATGAAAATCACTGATGTTCCTAATTGAAACTGAGTTAATAGGCTACTTCATCATTAATAGTCACTGAGGCCACAATATGGCTGCTGGAGAATCTAGACATGCTTGTCACATACTTCTCTATGCAAATATGACTTTCAGTTAAACCTGTGGAAGAAAACACATTAGTTAACAACTATGGGGTAAATTTACTAACATTCGTAATTTTCGGAAAAAGGTCAAAGTTCAATCACGAATGACATCGAAAGTGTAAAACTGCAACTTTTTGAATTGATTACGACTAATTTACTAAGCTGTCGTATTCGGGTTTTTCTTCTGTTCCGATGTCGATGTCATTCGTGTTTTTTTTTCTATTTTTACGGCAGTGATTAGCAAAACACTGCCGACTTTTTAAAAATGAATCTCGGCCGGATCTGTGTGATCCGTGCTGGGGTTCATTTTTTTTTTTTTTTTTTTTAAATTAAACAGTGTAAAATTAAAAAAAAAATTGCGTGGGGTCCCCCCTCCTAAGCATAACCAGCCTCGGGCTCTTTGAGCCGATCCTGGTTGCAGAAATATGGGGAAAAAAATGACAGGGGTTCCCCCATATTTAAGCAACCAGCATCAGGCTCTGCGCCTGGTCCTGGTTCCAAAAATACGGGGGACAAAAAGAGTAGGGGTCCCCGTATTTTTAAAACCAGCACCGGGCTCCACTAGCTGGACAGATAATGCCACAGCCGGGGGTCACTTTTATATAGTGCCCTGCGGCCGTGGCATCAAAAATCCAACTAGTCACCCCTGGCCGGGGTACCCTGGGGGAGTGGGGACCCCTTCAATCAAGGGGTCCCCCCCCTCAGCCACCCAAGGGCCAGGGGTGAAGCCCGAGGCTGTCCCCCCCCATCCAATGGGCTGCGGCTGGGGGGGCTGATAGCCTTTGTTGTAAATGAAAAGATATTGTTTTTAATAGCAGTACTACAAGTCCCAGCAAGCCTCCCCCGCATGCTGGTACTTGGAGAACCACAAGTACCAGCATGCGGCGGAAAAACGGGCCCGCTGGTACCTGTAGTACTATTACTAAAAAATACCCAAATAAATACAAGACACACACACCTTGAAAGTAAAGATTTATTACATACATGCACACAAACATACATACATACTTACCTTATGTTCACACGCAGGTCGGTCCTCTTGTCCAGTAGAATCCATGGGGTACCTGTAGAAAAAATTATACTCACAAAATCCAGTGTAGATCGGTCCTCTTCAAATCCATTTGTAATCCACGTACTTGTGAAAATAAAAAAACGGAGTCCCGACCACGAACTGAAAGGGGCCCCATGTTTTCACATGGGACTCCTTTCCCCGAATGCCAGAAACCCACTCTGACTTCTGTCTAAGTGGGTTTCTTCAGCCAATCAGGGAGCGCCACGTTGTAGCACTCTCCTGATCGGCTGGGAACTTTCTGCTCAGCGGTGACGTCACTTTAGGTCAACCGCAGGGCAGAAAGTTCCCACCATTGGTTACAATGGAGCGCATAGGCGCTACATTGTAACACTGCCGTGTGCCGCCTGTCACTCAGTACAGGAGCACACAGCCGATCAGGAGAGTGCTACAACGTGGCGCTCCCTGATTGGCTGAAGAAACCCACTTAGACAGAAGTCAGAGTTGGTTTCTGGCATTCGGGGAAAGGAGTCCCATGTGAAAACATGGGGCCCTTTCAGTTCGTGGCTCGTGTGTCCGTTTTTTTATTTTAATCAAGTACCTGGATTACAAATGGATTTGAAGAGGACCGATCTACACTGGATTTTGTGAGTATAATTTTTTCTACAGGTACCCCATGGATTCTACTGGACAAGAGGACCGACCTGCGTGTGAACATAAGGTAAGTATGTATGTATGTTTGTGTGCATGTATGTAATAAATCTTTACTTTCAAGGTGTGTGTGTCTTGTATTTATTTGGGTATTTTTTTAGTAATAGTACTACAGGTACCAGCGGGCCCGTTTTTCCGCCGCATGCTGGTACTTGTGGTTCTCCAAGTACCAGCATGCAGGGGAGGCTTGCTGGGACTTGTAGTACTGCTACTAAAAACAATATCTTTTCATTTACAACAAAGGCTATCAGCCCCCCCATCCGCAGCCCATTGGATGGGGGGGGACAGCCTCGGGCTTCACCCCTGGCCCTTGGGTGGCTGGGGGGGGGGGACCCCTTGATTGAAGGGGTCCCCACTCCCCCAGGGTACCCCGGCCAGGGGTGACTAGTTGGATTTTTGATGCCACGGCCGCAGGGCACTATATAAAAGTGACCCCCGGCTGTGGCATTATCTGTCCAGCTAGTGGAGCCCGGTGCTGGTTTTAAAAATACGGGGGACCCCTACTCTTTTTGTCCCCCGTATTTTTGGAACCAGGACCAGGCGCAGAGCCCGATGCTGGTTGCTTAAATATGGGGGAACCCCTGTCATTTTTTCCCCCATATTTCTGCAACCAGGATCGGCTCAAAGAGCCCGAGGCTGGTTATGCTTAGGAGGGGGGACCCCACGCAATTTTTTTTTGGGAAAAAAAACACTTTCCCACCCCTTCCCACTGATAGACATGCACGGATCTCATGGATCCCTGCATGCCTATGCAATCACGAATATAAAAAGCAGGTCTGCTTTTTTTTAGCACTTTTTTGCGATTTGTAATTTTTCACGGCAGTGTTTTCCTCTTTGGAGATTTGCACTTTTTAGTAAATTACCGAGTTCTACTAATTTGCTGGTGTATTTTGACCGATGGTGTATTCATTCGTATTTTTTTACAACTACTTCCAAAAAAATACGAATGCCCTCATCTCTGCCGTGATTTGAGTTTAGTAAATTACCGAGATGACACTTTGAAGAAAAAACGGCATCTCGGTCAAAATCGGGACCTTAGTAAATTTACCCCTATGAGTCTGAAATGTTAAGAGTACAGCTAACAAAATAACAGGCATCACATTGCTTTGACTTATTACCGGGCAGCATGGTGGCCCAGTGGTTAGTATGGATGTCTCACAGCACCCACCAATGCATATATGAGTAGAGTTTGTATGTTCTCCATATGTTTGCATGGGTTTCCCCTGAGTATTATTACTGAGCACCCCACTTACTACAGTACAGTAGAGTTAGTGATACTATTTCCATAGCTCCCAACTGTCCCGATTTCAGCGGACAGTCCCGCTATTTAGACACTGTACCGCTGTGCCACCCGTGGGCAGTTGGGGAGCCTTTGATCTCCCACTGCTCTGCAAAGCAAAGCAGCAAGTGATCTCTGAATAGATGCTGTACGCATGCGCATGCAATCTATTCAGTGCTGGAAGGTGAGACGGGGGCTGCCCAGCTGCTTGGGGAGCACTGGGCACCCCCCCAAAATGCTGGGAAATGGGTCTGTGCTGTGAGGCCATGCCCACTCCGTCATGGGCATGCCCTTCTTACTCAAGGCCATGCCCCCTTTCCGGGTTGCATGTGGACCACGCACGCGTCCCTGCAAAGATTTTTTTTAGCAGAAATTACATAAAAGTATAATAACATTATACAAGTTTGCCATAATTATATATAGGGGCCTAATTTAGCGTGAGAAGCAAATCCAGCAAAAATGTGCAACTTTGCGAAACAATAAATTAAAACATAAACAAAAAAATAGTTTTTTAAATTATTATAATTATTTACTGGAATATTAACAATGTCTCTTTTTATTGGACTTATAGGAACAGAAATCTTGATTTTTTTTCTATATGTTTTTCAGTGGGAATTTATAAAAAAAATATAAAGTGATCATAGGAACAAATTTTTGTTTGCAGAGAATTCTGGCAATTCAGAATTCTGGCAATTCAGGTCACAGTTCTTGATAACCTTTATAGGCTCTGCCTGAGAGCTAGTCTGTCGTTCATGGATAATGCACTTTGGATATTAAACGTATAATGGCGATTATAACTTTGGTTGCTAACTATCATCAATAAAGTATTACATTGGAGATTACGCAGAATTATACTGACACGTCTGGCATTTCTTGTGATGACGTTTAAACATCTGATAGTCCTTTTTTATGCAGTTCTTCTTTAACATGTATGTGCCAGGGAGATCCAAAACCAAATGTATCCACTGCGTGAGTTGTTATAATACATGTAACTGAAGATTCCTTGACAAACATTGATCTTAAGCAAACATCATGGTAGTTAACTGTCTGTCCTGCTGACATCCACATGATATGCGAAAAATCAAGTGTGTATCCTAGCGATAGTTTTACTTATCCTGTTACTTCTTGGTTAATATTCATCATTGCTCATAGGCTTCTCAAATACAAGAATATATACTTTGCAGATGCAGTAGTGAGGCTAATGGCTGCTACTCAATAATATGACATTAAGAAGGTTGTTTTATAGGTGACTTGTAGCAGTCTAGCAGACTAACATTAAACTGCTTCACATAGAAGAACAGTACCAACTTAATTAATTATCGTTAACATGGCTATCTTAAGAAGGGATTATCTAAAGATTTAATTCTCTGAAAAAACATCTTCTCTGGATCTTGATACATTACAAGCAGAATATTAGGTAGCGCAGGCGATATCTGCAATATCTCCTTTGTAAACACAATGTTAAATGCAGATGAAACTAAAAAAGCCACGATCAGGATGTGGAAATGGCTGTCATTAGTATGGTTATAAAACACATAATAAATTAGCCATTGGTGATGTGTACACATGAAGTGGTTATAAACTTATAGTGTGCCAAGTTCACAGGTTCCAGCTTCCCTGTTGTGTATTGATCATTATAAAGTGGTAAGGTATAATATCGTATCATGGGATCTTTACTATAATAAACTACCATAGTATGGCACTTTATAATCAGGAGGCAGATAACACGGGGAAGCTGAAGTCCATGTAGCATAACTTCTTACAGCCAGGACTCTGAACAATATAGAATACATGTAACATGGTGAGTATTTAGTGTTCACATATTGGCGGAACTTCTGCTGTTGCAGCAGCTGCATACTTGACTACTCTCCCGGTTTCTGTGGGAGACACACGTTTTTTTGGGTAGTCCCCAGCACCCCCCAGAAGAGTGGGCACCCCTTCCACATTCTTCCCACTTCCTAGTGACGTGGGCAGAATGCAGGGATAAATACAGGTAATCTTCGGTCCCTGCAGAGGGGGCAGAGCCTAATGACACCATTATATGTGAATTGGGTCAGTTTAGCCCCCACCCCTATGTAAATACTGTCCAATCACAGGTAGTTTCCAATGAGGGGGCCTAATGACGCAATTAGCCCCGTCCCGCCTCTGTAGCAGCCCACCTGCTTCTCCTCTCCTGGCATCTCCCGGAGAGGAAAAAAGAAAAGTCGGAAAGTATGAGCAGCTATTACTACCACACCTAGAGATGTGTGTGTGTGTGTGTATGTGTGTGTGTGTATGTGTGTGTGTGTGTGTGTGTGTGTGTGTGTGTGTGTGTGGGGGTCACAAACGCTTCATGCATCCTTCAACGGTGGTAGATCTTCCACTGTCTGATTCCACTATCATCTCAGAGTGTGCATTCCAGAAAACAATCCACATGGCTGAAATTACACACTACAACTACAACCCAACATCACATATAGCTGAACTATGGGCCTTCTTCAATGCAATTGCAATTGTGATTTTCTAGGCTACGGAACTGCTAATGTTAGCAAGTGAAGCTGCCACCCAGGAATGAAGAGAGATGCCCACTGGAGCCATCGTAAACTTATTCGTAGCTGTGTACACATTGCAGATGACAACAAATATACCCCCTGAAAATGGCCATGACATGCCTGCATTTTCCTAACCACTCCCTGTAAACTCCCCATTAACACCTCCAAACGGTCACTTCCTGTCAATCACTTTTCCATGAAATCCTCATTGCATCACGGTAGCGCATGCGCATGTGGTAAATTAGACAGGCAGCAGATTAATCAAATGGTAGTAAGCTTGTACTGAATTACTGAGAAGACTTCTGAATAGGTCCCCTATAGTGCACGTCCATAAAAAGAGGCCATTTACATACATGTAGCTCAGCTAAGATATGATGAGTGAATAGGAAGCAAGGTGACCACTTGGAGGACTGAATTAATGGAGTCAGAGGAATAACTAGACGCCTGTGGGCCCCACAGCAACGTGCTCACCTATCCCTGTTTACCATCCAATTGTCAAATAAACATATATATATATATATATATACACAGTATATATACACACACATGACCCCCACTACAAGCAATGGGATCCATAGCAGCGCTAGGCCATCTACTATTGTAATTAACCGAACGGCATCCTCTCAGTCTTTCAAAAGCGCACCTTAGGCCTAAAGTAGGTTACATGCATTCAATAGGACTCTTCAATTTCATCATCAAATGAGCATCACAAATAAATACACACTGATGATGATGATGTACTTTTTCGCAAGCCTTTAATACACCGACAAGGACTCTTCCATTGATTTTAATGATCAGCGCATGAAGAACAACTTATTTTATGCATGTGGCAATCACAGGTGGAAACATGTGGTCATCACTAGCCTAAAAATCACTGATATAGGCTGACATGCCTAAATACTGCATTAGGCAATGGAAATGGCAGACATGGATTGCTATTCTCTTTTCTACAAATCTTCATTTTAAAGTTTTTGGCCAACTTTACAGCCCATTGATAATTGTACCATGAAGCTCAATGAGTCCGTAACACTAGTTTCCATTTGTTTTACGTAAGGGGCCCATTAATCATTAGGGGCCCGATGTGGCCATCTGTTACTCAACAAACTCCAAAAGCGGTGAAAGTGTAGGTGATAAGGAGAGACAGCTGCTTTTCGAAGTGGATGTTCCTCAACCAAAGTAATAATAATGGAAGTTTACACTTCTGGGTACTATAAGGGTGCATGCGTGAACTGAGTTCATGCGCTCAGTGAGGGCCGCAGGAGGTGGAGGGATCTTAAACGGATGCCTCTTCACACTCCGGAACTCCTTCCAATTGGAACTAATGGGGAACTAATGCCATGTAAAATTGTCATCAGTTCCCCTAAGCAAACTCAGGCAGTATTTGTGCACTCTTATTTATATTGATCAAATGGAGCTGACTGATTATAAATTCATCTATTAATAATTGCTCCGGTACCTTAGTATCCAGTGCCGCAACTCACAGTGAGTTGAAAACGTAATTATAATGGTCATTCAGCCCTTGCTGATGAATAAGCCCCCAAGAATGTAATTGATCTATCTATCTATCTATCTATCTATCTATCTATCTATCTATCTATATATGTGTGTGTATATATATATATATATATATATATATTTGGGGGGGATGCTGTAAAATATGTGTAATTGAAGTAACATCAGAATAGGGTATTATTGGTATAGAAGTATTCAAATTCACATCACTGGAAACATTCTTTAGGCAATATTACTTTTGCATCAGTAAGCTACGAGGGAAAGCAGGCAATTACAGGGCGTGCCATAGTAACACAAATGATTAGCTGTAGGTTGCCAGAGGCTGAAGTGCTGATTGTGTATAAACACCGAGTCAAATTACTTACCAATTGTTCACTTGAAGTATGGTGAGACCTGTGTCTTGTGCCAACTGTTTTTTCTGTTCTTCTGAAGGGTAGGGGTGCTGTAACATATAAGGGAGAACCCATGATTAGATCTCTTTTTCTCACAAATAAAAATGCCAGCATGCAGTCATTATTAAAAAGCACAAAATGTCGAGGTGTGTCGTGCTTTTATTAGTTGTATACTACATCATCTAATTATTAGGCAGCACAGACATACCAATTATAAGAATTAGTGATGTGAAGAAATAGCTATTAAGAATCCCCGCTATTCATTGATATTCAGCTTATCTTCAATTGGCACACAGTAGGAGAAGGAAACAAGCAAGCATCGTACCAGCACACAATCAGATAATCTGCTGCCTACACGGGATCCAAATTTAATTTACAACATTTAAAAATAAGGCAATTTTTATTTTTTATTTTGGCGCTGCGATCCGATTCCTCCACATTATGTGGCTCATCAACGAAACGCTGGGATCTTGAACAGGCGCCAACTTAAGGTCATTCAACAGCATATTTTGCCTGACATTAACATAACTGTCTTAGTCTAATCATGAGACAGAGAGGCCAAATGCTCTTACTGAAAAGACTTCTTTTAATTAATGTGATGGTTAATTGAGGTATAAGATTTCCTATGAGAACCTAAATGTAGTTTGCTAAGGAAAATTGCATCTTGCTAAATGACTTATTAAAAGATGATAATTAACCATTTTAAGTTGCATAGTCGATTTTCTTAGGAATCACAATGTTTTTGCACATCTGGAGCATACAGAGATTTTACACAAACTGCTTTCAATATTTCTGATATTTAGTAAACGGAACCTTATCCTTTAACCAGCCCAATTTGCAATAGTGTGCAGACTGCACCCCCAACGTTGTGTAATTGTCTCCTATTCACAGTGATACTGATCTAAAAAATGTAAAGACATTTTGCACTATTGTTTACGTGTGATTTTGCTGTAACCTTGCTTTACCGTTCTCATCTCTGCTGTGGATATGTGGGTATAAAGTATAAACCACATTTTTCTCTCACAGGGATCATTGATTCCTATTTGCACTTCAGTTCATAGCATGGGATAATACATTCCATGCATTGGTGTATTTAGAATGGGTGCAGGGTGCACCCACATAATTATTCTCACCTCTCCGGTGTCCCACCTTAGCCCTGCAGCAGCAGAAATCACCAGGAAATTGGCACTGCAGGCATTTTCCCAAGATTTGCAAATGCGCAGTAGGGAAGTCACCAGGAACACCCACAGACTTACACATGCATAGCAGACTCTGGACAATGCCACAGTCTACTGTGCCGCAGATAGGAGGGTGCACACATGGAGTCTTCTCTTAAAACACCCCTGATTCCATGCAAGGAATACACCGGTAACAAATCCAAATTGAACAGAATTATAAGAAAAAGTCTAAAAAAAATCCAGTACTTCTCAAATTATTTAATGGTCACCTCTGGGATAGCCTCCAGGGGAGAGTTGTTGTGGGCATGTGTGTGGGCATGTCCATGGACTGCATCTCGGTTCACAATTTGTGGAATTGTGCAGTTTGGAGTCAGGAATGACATAATCATTGGAGACGTGGGCAGGATAAGGGAGGCTGGGCTAATCTCCTGGAAGAGCAGGAGAACTCATCAATATTTGGGAAAATGGGCAAGTGTGTCCAAAGAGCACGTTATACTAAGAAAATCCCACATTCTGGTTCTATGACATTTGGTGCTTGTGCCCCCCCAACACACACCCACATTCATACACACATACACACACCCACATACACTACTCAGTGTTTTGCAGGTATACAAATCTAAGCATGGTGAAGGAGAAGTAATTCCTGTTTTCAGGGGCAAGAAAAAGACCTTGTTGGAGGGAATCTAACTTTTCATTTCACCAAAAATGTATATTCTATATATATGGCTAAATGTCCCAATCGTAAAACATGGCAGCATGTGCTTTCACTATATAATTAACTCTAATGATGTAAATACATATTAAAAAACAGCACTGAATCAAACACATATAGACTCTGCTATGGAAAGGCCTACACATGACACAATCCTTAAAAATTCCACTACAATCATTTTACTTCATGGTTTAATCAGTGAGGCTGGTGTAGAGTTTTTTGAGACCCCCCTCCCCCAGTATCCCATCACCCTCTTCCCCAATGTCCATGTGCTACAGTCCATTTTGTGTGTGGGTTGGGCTCCTACAGCCTCTAGGTTAAGGTCACTGGCCTTGTCCTGGTTTTTGGCACAGAACAAAGAGGCCTCACACAGACCAGATACAAAGCACAGAAATAGACAAATGATCACTATTACATTATATGACTTGGTGTTCTGAGAAGCATGTATGGGGTCAGTAACTGGAGAGTATGCTGATTCTTCTAGTGTCATATTGGAGGATCCTGGGGTGCCTCCAGGTGATTTGCTTTCAATTTAGAAATACATAAATGTATAACCCAAAGTGGCCCTATTATCTTGTAGTATAGGACCACTAGAGCAGAGACTCCTTGCTGTGACTGGTGGCTTACCATATGTTTGCAAATCTATGTAACTGATACTCTGCATTGCTATTATCCTGTAAGAGGTAGTTGAATGGGTAATAAGTTTAGTGGCGTTCTGCGAGAGGAAGGACCTGATACAAGCTATGTTATGGAGCTGGAGCCAACAGGAATGGGCCAGAGATTGAATGTGGGGGGGGGGGGATGGGGGGGATGGGGCGAATGAAAGGGAGGAGTCAAGAGTGATAGCCAAGTATCAGAGCTGGGGAACAGAGGTAATGAGGGTGTTGTCAACAGTGATAGAGATAGTTGGGAGGTGGAGACTCTGGATGGGGGTAAGATGATTTGTTTTGGTTTCTCCATTTTGAACTTCAGAGTGCGCTTGGACATCCAGGAGGAGATGGTGGAAACCCGAGAGAGGACTGAATGGGAGAGATCAGGAGAAGAGTGGTACAGTTGTGTTTCATCAGTATAGAGGTGGGATTGAAGCCAGAGGAACTGATGAGTTCTACCAGGTAAGTGGTGTACAGGTAGAAGAGCTGGGGGCTAAGGACAGAGTCCTGTGGGACGGTAACAGGAAAGACAGAAGAGGGTGAGGTGGAGCTGGAGGCCGACACAAGGAGGTGCTAGAGAGCCAATGGTCCACATCTTCTCAGAAAGATGTAGATTTCATTCTAATATATTCACAGCACTGACCCATTTCATGGAGCCAAAGTTTAGAATAAGGATACAGTAAAGATTTGTTTAGAATTCAAAAACAGATAGCAGCAAGTCTTATAATTATATATCCCTAAGTGAATACACAGAATTATTTACCGCATTTATTTGTCATCATATTCCACCTTGCTTTAGAATTGCGTACAAACAGTTATGAGTGTACTACATTTGTCATGAATAAGGGAAACAAAGATATATTGATATGGAACTTAAATCAGTGGTGAATAACGAGAGGAGGGCTCCGTGCACAGTCTTCTGTCTTTGCAGCACCTTCGCATTGTGCCAGAGTCTACCGTGCATGCACAGATCACCGGGAACATAGCGATTGTGCTATTTTCCCGGCAATTTCTGTAGCACTGACAGACGTGTAGATATCATCTATGTGTGTGGGGAGATCCTCCTTGACCCAAGGGAGCGTGTGTACCACATTAAGTGCATTTAATTTATGTCCCAGAAAGTAGAAAGTAACAGATAATAATTGGTAAAAGCAGTGGACATGCTGACAGGAAAACCATTGTAAAAGTAATGAAAGATTTGTAAAAGTGGCTGAAAGGACCTTGGCTATAAACATCTGCTAGTGGCAAAATGTCAAACGGAAATTAAAAATATTTTTTTAATCTGGAAACGTGCTAACATCCTACTCCCTTCCATCAGCATCCACAATATAATGGTGCGTTTATTTTGCCTCTCTAGTTGCTGAGAAATGACCTAGGCCACTTTGCCTATACTTAATGTCAGTATGTAAAACCTAAATATACATTAGCTGTAACAAAAGGGCAATACTGTACACACACAAATGTGTAAGAGTTGGCAATAATACTATAGCCATACATAATGCGTGTATTTATCTGTGAGCCTGCGATAGTGCTAAAAGCAGGCACCTGTGAGAAGACCATCTCTGAATTACAACATGCTGGTTAGTCTAGCTTTTAATTCCATTAGCATTATTTGCTAAAACGGATTAGACATGCCCTAACATTTCTGCCATGCCTGCCTGTTACACGTCTCACTCTAGTCTATGCAGTCCTGTTGTTTTTAAAAGCATTCCACTATTCTTCTGATTGATTGTTCAATGTGGCCTTTAAGAGGTGTAAAGAATATGTCAGCTTCAGTAAATCCAGTCTGATTTTCTTATTTTTACAACAGGAAAATCACAATCTGTTCTAAAGTACTGATGTATTCATTTAGGCAGAGATTTATCTTTCACTTCAGTATTTTTCAGCCACATTTGGGGGGTCATTCTGACCCGATCGAACGCTGCCGTTCATTGCAGCGATCAGGTCAGAAGTGCACATGCGCCGGTGCCGACGGCTGTCGTTGCCTAGCGATCGCCTCTGCCTGATTGACAGGCAGAGGGCTGTTGCTGGGTGGGAGGGGGCTGCATGGGGGCTCCATGGCGTTTTGTGGGCGAGGTCCGGCCAACGCAGGCATGACCGGACTATGCGGGGGGTGGGCCGCAGCGGCTGCGTGACATGCAAATGCATCGCCACTGTGCGATGCTTTTGTACTTCTGCGCGGGGGGGGCGGGCCTGACATGCGGGGCGGACTAGCCCTGTGCTGGGCGTCCCCCCACATGTCAGTGTGACTGATCGTAGCCCTGCAAAATTTTACAGGGCTGCGATCAGGTCTGAATTAGGCCCTTTAATAGATAATAGATTATGCATATTGTAATTTATAAGCATCAGAGAATATGTAACGTGTCTGTGTAAGATATATATATACACTTCCTGTGCTAATGGGGGTGGAACCAGGCGCCAAAAACGGAAATTATGCTGGCTATATAACAGGGGCCGGTGAGGCATTATCCCCAGACTCCAGTACCTATATATTAACTCTGCTGTGATGCTGACTGGTTTGACAAAGCTGAGAATCCTTGACAAAGGTCCTGGTTTGGACCGAAACGTTGGATGAATATGGACATTACTTTTGAACTGTGAGATTACCTTTTACATTAAATATTTGAATTTTTGATTTGAAATCTGGTGAGTGCTATCTGTTCCACTTAGTGGTTCATCCTGTATTGTACTATGGGTCCCACCTCTGTGTGGGTCGGACTCTGATTGGCACCCCAGTAGTTGGCTGAGCTGTGTGAGAGTGCAGGGATTTTTTGCCTTTTATATATCTATATATATATCTATATATATATATATACACACACACGTCATCTTTTTTATGGCACTCACTGTTATTCTGCAACTGCCGGGTGCCTTCCTTCAATGATGTACACCAAGCTGGGTTCTCTGGGGGATTCCTTGCATGTATGGCCCCTATAGCACAGTAAGAACCAGGCGGCACTCTCCGGCCCTCATTCCGAGTTGATCGCTCGCTATCTACTTTTAGCAAACGCATAGTCGCTGCCCATGGGGGAATGTATTTTCGTTTTGCAAGTGTACGAACGCGTGTGCAGCCGAGCGGGATGAAAAAGTTTTTTGCAGTTTCTGAGTAGCTTTGGACTTACTCTGCCGCTGCGATCACTTCAGTCTTTTTGGCCCCGGAATTGACGTCAGACACCCACCCTGCATATGCTTGGACACGCCTGTGTTTTTCCAAACACTCCCTGAAAACGGTCAGTTGACCCCCACAAACGCCCTCTTCCTGTCAATCTCCTTGCGATCGGCTGTGCGAATGGATTCTTCGTTAAATCCATTGCCCAGTAACGATTCGCTCTGTACCCGTACGACGCGCGTGCACATTGTAGTGCATACGCATGCGCAGTAGTGACCTGTTCGCTGCGGTGTGAAAACCGGCAGCGAGCGATCAACTCGGAATGACCCCCTATAACTATACAAGTACAAATGAGCGAAAAAACTCATGATTCTTGCCACCTCAGCAATCTCAAATCCAGTTTGGTAGAGGACTCTTATAAGTACAGTGTAGTCAGGGCTGTTACACTACAAGGGTCACCTGTCAGGAAATTATCCTGACAGTAGGACCAATCACTTACTACTAGTAGTAAAGTATGGCTTGGACTGAAGAACGTCCATCTCAGCACCCAAATGTTATATGAACAAAAGATACCTATTGTTTTCAAGAGGAATATTCTGCTTCTCGTGTTAATGTAAAGATAAAAGTGTTCAAATTAACTGGAACAATAAACAAACAAACAAACAAACAAACAAACTAAATACTGGTCTTTTCTATTTAATCTAAATACAAAACTTGACATTATCTTAGCAATATTCCAAGTCTTACATCAAGTTTTAACCTAAAAGTTATTTGATCTTCTAAGGCTGTAATAAACCATTGAACAGACTCATTTGTATCTGTAGAAATATTTTTATGCTCCAGTAAACTACACATTGCAGTTTCGGGACAAGTTGCAATCTTCATCTAATGTGTCTAGGGGATCATGGTAATAAGGCAATGTGACATTCACCATGGGCATAATATTGCATCAAAGCAATATTGCGTTATTGTGTCAAAGCATATCCAAGTGGAGTACAAGTGTAAGTGCTCTAATAATAATAATAACAATAATAATAATAATAACTAGCTGATGTGCCTGGTTTCAACTGGGCAAAGTTTTGTTGGGCGGAACATTTTACTCATTTTGACCCCCTAGGAGTCAAAATTTTAAAAATTCCCTGCTGAGTGGCTGCAAATAACTGTCACAGTTTCCAGACCACCCAGCAGGTCACGTTTTGGGTCACCCAGCAGGTGCACAAGGAGAGTTCACCAACTGTAAATGGCAGGCGGACGTTTTGCCACATAACTCCGAAACTAAACAACCATTTACAATGCAAATCTACGGACCAAGGCCTATAATTTGGTATATGATGTTTCCTACTAAGACAGCGATATCATAGGAATAGGTCATTCATAAAAGTCATCCTGCTGCTATTAATATATAGATAACAAAATATTGTGAATGGCAGGATACATGGCTACAGACAGTCATTCAGTATTAAATCCAATCAGACAATCCAGTAAACCAGCACTTCATGGTTTAAATGCATAATGTAATTAATTATAATATCCAAAGAGCTGCACAAGCTTGATACTCATGAATTGGCGTTTCTACCATGGGGACAATGTGTGCAGTGCACACGGGCCCCTGGGTCCAGGGGGGCCCACACCGCACACCTTGCACCCATGCTGTGTTAAAACTTACCTTCCGGAGTCCCGTGACGAGCGATGAAGCCGCAGCAGTCGCGGCAAAAATCCACCCCAAAATGGCCGCTGCAGTAGCAAATTAGTCTCCGGAACATGGCAGGCCCCATGTTTCCGGGGGCATGCGCATGCACAGTAGACTCTGGTACATTGCCAGAGCCTACGGCACTGTGGAGAGGAGGGGGCCCACCCGGAGTCATCACACAGACCCCCTCCTCTCATAAAACGCCCCTGTACTCATGTGTACCGCTATGTCATGGCAGGAAATGCACGACAGCAGTTTTGGTACTGTGCACACCTTTTGCAGGGGAACCACCTCTTTTCTGCAGGTAAAAGAAAAAATGGCACTTGGCTACCAGAAACAAGACACAATCACAGCTACAATTGGGTTGAACACAGCTACTGCAGCTAGAGGAAAGGGCAACATTAAGAAATACATCTCAACTCTACTGATTTCTGTATAAAGGCTGGGAGGCACATCTAAAGAAACGCCATACAACAAAATGGTGTTATGTGAAACACACCAATGGAGGACATAGTCATGCCCAATCGGATGTAGACATACTCCCAACGTGCCACATCCCACATCACCATTGGGCGATGTTGGGAGGCATCATTATGATGCTCCAATCACTGCAGCTTAAGACAGCACAGCACTGTTAGAAGCCTGAAAACAATATAATTAGGTGACCCATAATTCTTTGCTTTCTTTATCCCTGGCTTCTAATTAATCACTAAAGAGCATTTGAATAGAACATGTAAGCACTGATTATAATTTACTGTAAGCCTAACAATGTTCTGTACAGTATATTTTTCAGAAAGTATACATACAAAGACTTTGGGTATACAGTAGTGTAATAAAGTAAAACGAAATAAATAACATTACATATATACTGTATAATTAAAACTACAGGTAAAAGGACTGCAAAAATACTATATTTTAAATCCACGCTCTTTTCATTGCATGTAGTTTGATCCTATGAGAGAGAAAAAAATGGTGATCCTGTGATCTTATAGTAAGTAATTGGAGCAAACTGTGTTGAATGCCATAAAGAAAGCAATAATTGCTAGCTTTTCTCAAGTCATTGAAAATGAGGGCTTAATGTCTGCTATGCTATATTCAATTGTTCTGCATTCTTTCCAAGAGACAAGACTAGACAAATTAGGTATCAAATTAATTTAGCCATAGAAAAATAAAATATAACAACAAAAACATCCTTCAACTATGGCAAAAAAACAAAAAAAGACAAAAACTGTATTATATAGAACAATTTTCCCAAACGCTCCTATGGTGTTCTCCAGTCATCTGATCTCTCCTTGCTGCATATTTATTGGCTTACTGTAGCAGAAACTTTCAATTTCATGAAAAATCTATAATTGCCATAATCACATGAAAGCCATGACTTCATGCAGATAATCCTCCTCAGCCAATGGTCCATAATGACACAGACCTTTTAACTGAAACTTAATATGCTTAAAAATAGTTAAAGACTTTCAATAATTTTTTTACATTTTTTATTCGAGTGATTTTTGGGGCTTGTGTGTTCTTATTTGCAAGGTGGAGGTGATCTGGGAAGAACAGCGAGGGGCAATTTAGATGTTTTCTCCAGGCTAGCAGAAGGAAGGCATGACCAGACAAGGTACCACAACGCCACAGGCTACCCTGCCAAAAAGAAATTTCAAGTTCACATTCTAAAGTCAATTACTGCTGTGGAGGCACAGAAAAAAATAACTGACTATAGAGATCACAAGTCAAGATTACCATCATATGACAAAACGACCAATTAATCTTCTTTATTATAGCTTAATCGCTAGACTGCAAGTTTCAGAAGAAAAAACCTCTAGTTTCTTTCAATGTGAGTTTATTTACACTTAAATAGTCTCTTTGAAAAAGATACAGTTTATTGAATAGAAGAAATATGTTTGGGTTTTTTTGTTTGTTTTTTTAAAGGGGGGTACTCACGGAGCGATATTCTAAGCAATCTGACTACATTGCTTAGAATTTGAGCATTATCGCTCCGTGTGTACCCCCTACAGCGATAGCGATGCGCAGCCCCGCGCATCGCTATCGCTGGTGCTAGATTGGCCTGCATGCAGGCCAATCTAGCGGGTCGCTCACTTCACCCGCTGGGTGAAATGAGCGGCCCCCGCACGCTCAGCACAGATCGCGCTGTGCTGAGCGGCGGGAGAGATGTGTGCTGAGCGGTTCGCTCAGCACACATCTCTCCAGCATCGGCCCGTCTATATGGGCCTTAAGATGTGTATTGACTTGATTCACCCAAGAGCTACATGTTGTGATCCCCCAATTAACCGTCCCATATGTATGCATCCAATAGTCAGGACTCATCTGTTCCGAAGGGGGAGATTTATCAAATCTTGTAGAGAGATAACATGGAGAAATTGTCCATAGAAACCAATTAACTCCAAACTGTCATTTGTTAGCACAGCCTGTAAAATGACAGTTAGGAGCTGATTAGTTGTCACTATCTATTTTGGCTTTATCTCTCTCCAAGATTTGATAAATCTCCCCTTAATTGTCCCTTTGAAAATCTATAATTTGGAATGCTTATCAAGATTCTGAAGGAGATGTATCAAGGCTTGGAGAGAGATAAAATGAAGAGAGATAACCAACCGATCAGCTCCTGTCATTTTTCAAACACAACCTGTAACATGGCAGTTTGGAGCTGATTGGTTGGTACATTATCTCTCTCCACATCATCTCTATAGATATTTTGATACATTTCCCCCTAAATGAGAGGTCCATTCAAAAGAAAAGAGAAGTTTTTAAATGAATTCTAAAGAGTAGTGTGGCACAAGTCCATTTCTCTGGGGACCTCTATAGATCCAGCGTTTGGCAAGTTCACACTCAGTTATTTCATTTTTAAAGGGGAGCTAAAAGGTTATTTCAGGGCCGCCATCAAGGGGGTGCCCTGTGTACAGTTGTCCCGGGCCCGGCCACTCTGACAGAGTGGAGGGCCCGGGCTGCACACACAGCAAGCCGTGGATATTCCTGGCGGCAGCCGCTGCCGGTGACACTGACCGCGGCTGGCTGGCTGCTAGTCAGTGGCGGATTTAAACGGGGGCGGAAAGGGCGATCGCCCCCCGTACACCTGCCCAACACATTTGGGAATTGAAGCCACCGCCAGCGGCGCTGGGTCCATGCCTGTACTTCCGCAGGCCATGCCGTCCGAGCAGCTGCAGCAGCACTGACTGAGTGTGAGAGACCGCTCTCCACCACTGCTGCTGAGAGTCTCAGCAGTGGCGGTGGGCGGTCTCTCAACTCAGTCAGTGCTGTTGCTGCTTGGACGGCACGGGCCGCGGAAGTACAGGCATGGACCCGGCGCCGCTGGCGGTGGCTTCAATTCTCAAATGTCAGCCTGAGCAGTGGCGGATTTAGTGCCAGTGCAACCGGTGCAATGCACCGGGTCCCAGCGCAATTAAGAGGCCCAGGCTGCATGCTGGGATGGGAAGAGGGAGGAAGCAGGAAGGAGGAGGCACGGGACACAGGGAGCTGCCTGCGGATGTGTGAGCAGTCTGCGCGTTGCTTGAGGACTGACTGCTGAGGAGCCTGACCGCTGCCATCCAGAAAAAAAGTATGTTATTTCATAATTAAATAATTAAAAATGTTGATCCTGTATATTTGTGTGTGTCTGTGTCAAACATATAGAGCTGCCTCACTAATATAGATATATATATATATTATATATATACCTGCATAGGCAGATTCAGAGGTGGGGGGACAGGGGGGGCTACCTATTTTTTCAGTCCCGGGCCCCACAATTTCTGGTGGCAGCCCTGGGTTATTTTGCAAATGACTCCGGTAACACATATTGCAGTGCCGCAGATTATATGTGCCAATAGGCAGTGGCGAATTTCCCACTAGGCACATGAGGTACGTGAGGCCTTTTGGCGGCACTTGCTCAGGGGGGGGTACAGCAGGCTGATGAGGTCAGGTGATTCTTTTATATACACACACAGTATATATTACAACTTTGTTTTATTCTTTTATTATGCAACTGACGGAGGTGGGAAAATGGGCTGCAAATTGTGGTGGTGGGGTGAAGTTAATGCTGTTTGGAGGCCTGAAGGCATCAGGACTTGCTTTGACATAAAGGGGGTACTACTGACATGATGGGGGGGGACAATATTGTGCCTAGGGGTGGCCTGACCTCTACATCCGCCCCTGCCAATAGGCCTGATATTATGGTGTGTATTGCAAAACTTAGTACAATCCCTGGTAATAATCTTATTGAATGCAATCAGAACAGAACAGATATTGGGCCAGATGTATGAAAGTGCGCTGTGGTTTCAGCTGACCACATCGCACCTTAAGTCTGCATTTTGTTCTTCTCACTAATGTATGAACGGTGTGTTAACGCGGTGTGCATTGTCTGGCGCGCGCCCCCGCCTCTTACCGCTTCCCCGCAGTGGTGCCTGTCAAACGTTGGGCAGAGGCAATGTATCATTGCCTCTGCTGTGACTTTTCGACTCTTAAGTCCGCCGGGCCGGAACGCCTCCACCAGGCAGGCGATGTCTTCAAAATGTGCACTGGCTTATTTTTGTTTTGTTTTGAATAAACTTTATTAAACGTGGACATTCTTCTGCTGGTCCACACAGCTCTACTGCGCATGCGCCGGGGGCCTCCGGCTGTGCAAACAGGAAGCAGGGGAGAAGGGCGCATGCAAACACATTGCGGCGCTGAGACGATGTGGAAGGTGCGCTATCGCAGGACAGGTAGGATAATGCCCTCTTTCATCGGCGGGGGCCTCAATAATACATTGTGGTGGCGGCTGCGGGCGTATCACCACGATAATGTGGTGATACGCCCCTGGACACATAACGTCCGTTAGGACGTTTTTTCATTCATCACCCCCATTGTCCCTTGTTGGTGACAATATCTGCCCAGCACTAAGAGGCCACAGTGATCTAGGGAGTGGCGTATAAATCAAGATGACTTATGATGGTACAGTACATAGTAAATTCTCACCAAATAGCCATACAAGCTGTAAGACTGTGGCCCTGTCTTACTGGTGAGGCAGCGTACCAGGCAAGTAGACAACTACTATGTTTCATGAAACAATTGAACTAACCCCATTGATGAAACCACTTTAACGTGTCTGACGAAATCTGTCTATCCTCTGCAAACAGCGAGTTGAGATTTTTGCCTGGTTGTCTCCATTAGCCTTGTACCATTATCTCTTAAAAGCTTAATTATTTGCAAACAATTGATCAAGATGGGAATATGAGAAAGGATTTTCTGGGACCAAGGGAGAACTACAATGCATTAGGAGAGCAAACAAAATTACCTTTTCGTTCTCACAAAAGAAATTAATGATTGGTACAGTGTATAACGGAGAGCGGCAGTTGTAATGATTCTCCTGGAGTGCTCTCTATTTGATCTGTGCTAACACCTAACCAATGAGGGAAAGCCATAAAACAGAGATTGTATGGGAAAGCTGACCCTCTTTCCCAGAATCATTGCTACACATGCCTTGCATTGAATGAATGGCTGGTTTCCGGTCAAGCCCTAGACTGTAGATTCACTCTGAAGACAATTTTCTACACTCTGTAGCTATTTTAATATCCTGAACACTAATAATAATAATAATAACAACAACAACAAAATATTCTGGTTGGTTTATAATATAGCGGTGATTTAACACTGGAATTATCAAGCTTGTCTGCACAGTTAAAAATAGCCCTTTCTTTAAACAGAAGGTACACAGCACGGAACCACGCATTTATTCTGGCTGAATGGAAACCTGCCCTTAGAACCTTACAATCTAATTTTAGTGCCAGAGAAGCAGCGACTTGTCAAAGATAACAAGGGCAGCAGCTACTAGACTAACTGATTTCTAAAAGTCGTTAGATAAAAACAAGGATATTTATATTAGTTGGGATTATGCAAACTACATAGAGGTTTAATTATTTTATGAATGAGCGTGAGATACACCACTAAAGCTGGGTCCAGCGCCATGTCGTCAGCGACGGAACCCGGCGGTAGGGTCGGCATTGGCAAGTGCATGCACATTTGCCGATGCTGACAGTAATTGCAGGGGGGAGTGGGGCCATGCTGCGATGTCGCCCGTCGGGCTTGCATGTGTCAAAGTCAGAAAAATGTCTCAATGCACGTTGCCATATTTGCACCGCACACTGGTCCGCGCTGCGCGTGCGTACGCTCTCCCGTGGAAGCGCATACCCGCAATAGCGTGCACTCGCAGGCGCGGTATGCGTATTTACGGTAGAGTTTATGTGGTCGTAGCGTGCGACTCATTCGTTACATATTTTCACAATTAATGTAGTTTATAGATCATGGTCCCTTTGATAGATTCTGAAAGTTTGGTTAAAATACAATGTCCCAGAGCTGAGGAATCCCTCTTTATATCGTACGAAGGGTCTAACAGGAATCATACAGCAGTGTTTGGTACCCATCGGAAGAGTATTTAATTAGCAATATTCCGGTGTTGGTTTGGAGCGTATTAATCGCTCGTGCGAATAGTTATGGACATAAGAAGTTTATGTCCATTTCTATTATTTACACATACTCAGGTATGCGGCGGGAAACCCAGTTTCCCACCCACCTGAGCTGTTGGAAATCGTCACAGCCCACCTGTATGAATCACCCTATGACCTTTTGTTATGATGCAGGGCCGAATTCCTTCGGCCAATGGACAATGGGATTGTAGGACCAGGAGATTGCATTGTGTGTGGGGCATAAATAGGCAGGCCGACCACATCCAGCTCTCACTCTCTCATCAACGGTTATCTGCTGATAGCCGGGAGCTGGATATCGAGGCGCAGGCGATCAAACCCTTTGTGCGTAAGTTTCTCTCCGTAATCATTGTCTTTCTGTGAGCCAATTTCTCTCTCTCTCTCTATCTCTCTCCCTCTCTATCTCTCTCTCTCCTCTTTTCTCTTATATCTCTCATAGTATTATAGTATTGTACTGTATTGCATTTAGGTCAGTGTAGTATTGCCTTTTTGTATTTATTGTTTAGTTCTGTGGTTAGGAAGTCTCTGTTATATTGTAGTGTATCATTTGTACTGTTATCCCCTTTTACAAGTATATTAGATATAATACAGTTAATAGGCTTTGGAACCTAAACCAGTATCTGTGCATTTTCTATAGTGTTAAGTGTTCACTTGAGCGTCGGTGACGCTCAAGCAGCTTTGTAGTTAGTCAGGTTACACAAGGTTGCATTTACACCCTGTACTCACATTAAGGTATTCAGTGTATTTCATTGGTATAAGGTTTTAACATAAAGGTATAGTGTTGTGAGCGTCTGCATCGCTGGTGACCTCCTCGTGGTCTCGAGCGTACGCTACGCTACAGCGAATCATTCCCCTAGACATAGCCAATAACGTGTCCTGTGATCACTGGGCCGTGAGCGAACGTGACGCTTGAGCGTCTCGCCTACGGCTGAGCGATCGCTACGCCAATAGCGTACCATTACGGTACTTCTTAAGTAAACAGCGTACAGTGTTCTTAGCTTCCTAAAGGGTTGTTTATACGACAAAGGAATTTAGCATTGTCAATTGGGGACTCGTCCTATACTTCTCACATCTGCACTAGGTAGATCAGCAGACATTATCCCCCAGCAAAGGGTGGGAGATTGTCTCATAGTGCTGGCGGGATAAGCGTCTGCTTCGCTTAGATAAAGAGTGCTGAAGGAACCCGGTAACCGGAAGTAAGAACAAAACGCTTGTGTCTTTTTAAAACTGTTTATTTTTCTTTTGTCTTGCGTACGCATACACATATCTGCATTTCTTTTTCAATTTCGTATATCACTATTCCTGTTTGCCAATTTTTATAGTTGATAGAAAGTGCTAAAAAGAGATTTGCTGTTATTTAATAGTAAAGGTAATAGTTAAAGTATAGAACAACACACGGTTTGTCTAGGAGATAAGGCAGTCAGTGTGGATTGCGGTAGATGATCAGGGATCATTTACATTGATAAAAGTATATATTGTGTTACGGTGGATCTTTGCATTGCGTACACGTGTCACTAACAAAGACTAGCGTACGCAATCCAAAAGGCAGACGCACGCAGCGTACATTACGCAACGTAGCGTCTGGTTACGCCCACGTAGCTCGTCACGAAAAGTTGAATTAGCGCAAAGCGATAATTAGCGCAAAGGCGATAAGTAACGCACAGCGGTAGATAACGCGACGCGGTAAATAACGCAAATCTATTTTTGGAAAAATCTGAAATTTAGTTTAACAGATCCTGCTCCTAATTGGTAACACTTTTGGCCTAAAGACAATTTCTGCGCAGAAATAGATATAGAAACAAAAGTGTACATGTGTTGAGTGAGTGTGTTTTGTATACAAAAGTTTATACAACTTTAAGGTGGAACCAAAAGGAAAGCCGGGTACTCGTCAAGGGACATACGTGTAAGTGACATATACGGTGGCTAGGGAGGCATCCCTGGTTAAATAATATTTGAGCATTAGAGTATAGCGGACCATAAGGTAACAAGACCAGGAGGTCATAAGGAACAAGACCAGGAGGTCATAAGGTAACAGACCAGGAGGTCATAAGGTAACAGGTAAAATAGACAAAGAGGTCCGCTATAAAAGTCCAGTGGCACAACGCCTGGGGTGTTGGTGCAGAACCCATATAGGCCATAAGCTCTTGCTGACGGAATCGCGGCCGGAAACATCGATTCCATTGATCTTTCAGTACATGACAAGTAGTGCTCGTGTACTGAACGATTGGACCGCACGTAATTGTGTGCAGTAGTTAGTAATCTGACCTAATACCATTAGAGTAAAGTGGTCACAAACGCTATTTGTACATTCTGACGTGATTTGTGTAATTTTTTATTTTTGGAAGGGAAGTTCGCTGGTCACTCAGGAACTATCCAACAACCGATACTTGCTGGGGAACGCGCCCCAGTAAATAAAGGTTCACAGGGGCCCTAGGTTGGGTACAGCAGCTCTGGTTACAGTGATTGCAGCACAGGCCAACGTGGGCGAGAAGTAAGTGGGGTACTTGATAAACCACCACCGCCGGCCTGCCCAAGGACATCTTGGTTTGTTTGTAAGGATTCGCTGAAAACCTTGAGATAAAGATCCAAGGAGGAATAAGCAACGCCTGCAGATTATGGGGGCCATTTGTTCCGGTAGGGGGCGATCAACCTCGGTTCGGGTTGATTCAGAGAACCGACCAGTTGGGTCGGCACGATATGTAATGTGTGAAAAATACGGTAGTCACACAGAGGTTTTATGTGATGAATGGGAGAGAATGACTGTACAAGACAGGGACAAATTCCCAAGAATAGGTAGCTTCAGTCCAGAAGTGTTACAAAATTTAAGGAGGAGGATATGTCTCGTAAAATCAACAAAGAGACGAATTCAGCATCATGATTGTTTACAGTTATGGCACCAGGAAGGTGAGATACAGAGAGGTTTGGCTCTGGCGGCAGGATCTGGGGCAGTCAGGAAGTTGATTGCCACAGCTCCTCCCCCACCATACATTGCAGGAGAGAAGTTGATTGCGGAGAGAAACGCACTGGGTTGTAAAACACAAACTCTTAGTAACACTGTAAATGTTAATGATGTTAACCAAATAACTCATGCAAGTATTAACCCGTGCAAGTTGTACCCTGTTGTGAACCTTCCTCAGGAGTGTGATCAAGAAGACGATTCAGCAACAATTTCAGCTCTCTCTCTTGCAGCCACCATAGCAGAGACCACAGTAGGCACAGCGACACCCACGAGATTAGTGAAAGCCCCTAGCGGAGGGATAGGTGAGGTCGTGTCAACGGGTAAGTACGGCACCATGCACTACACTGAAACAATTGTACCACAACAAGCAGTAGAATCTACACAGGAAGAGGCTGTTAGAATTGCTCCTGTAAGGGTAATAGCAGTTCCCAATGGAAAAACAGATGTGTCTGGAGCCACTCCCATAAGGAACATTGCCATGTACACTCCATTTTCCCGAATGGAATTAAGAACAATAGTGTCCGAATTTCCTGACCCCAGGAAGGATTTAGTTGCTAGCCAAAAATACATCAGGGATTTAGGTAACACTGTAGAACCCAACAACAAGGATTGGCAGATACTGCTAAGAGCTTGTTTACCTTCCAATGTTGATGCAACTCAGTTTTTAGCTGATTGTGCATTGGATAAAGATGTACCGCTTACAGACGTGTACAACAAGGATAATGTAAAAAGGATAAATTTACAGCTAAAAGAGTATTTCCCAGCCGTTGTTAAATGGAATAAAATATTTTCCATTAAGCAAAAGGAGTCCGAAACGGCAACAGAATATTTTCACCGGGCACTATTAGAAATGGCAAAGTACACTGGTATAGAAGACATTAAGACCAACCCAAACCATCGAGAAGTAGCAGTATCTGTACTGATGGATGGTTTAAAGGAAACATTAAAGACTAGGGTACAGACCACGCAGCCATGTTGGCGAGGTCTGTCAGTGTCCGGCTTGAGAGAGGCTGCTATTGATCACGACAGAAATATCACTAGGCACAGGGAGTCGCAAAGTGATAAGTTGATGTCCGTAAGTATACAGGCGCTGACCACAAGGCAGCCTGCGTATGTACCACCGAATCCTGTGGGTAAGGCAAGTGTAATAACATGTTTTTCTTGTAACAGACCGGGACACTATGCACGAGAATGTAGAACAAAGAATGTACAAAGATCTTTTCAACCCCCTAGACAACAACACAACACACGACATTGGGAGCAGGGTCCACAGAGGCGGAGTTTTGAGCCACATACAGGGGAAACAAAAAGATATCCCCCGAACAGAGATTGGCATGCCTCTGGTAGTTCCCAGCTAACTCCCCCACAAGTAGTTGCTGCCAATGGGATTCAGGGAGGTCAACATACCCAATAGGGGTGTGGCCATACCTGTAATCTGCAGCCAGTTAAGTTGATTGCCAGTCTTGGAAGCGAACCAGAGATTGCAATCAATGTAGCTGGTAAAACTTTAAACTTTCTTGTAGACACAGGGGCGGCCAAGTCAGTGATAAATTCGACAGTGGGCATGAGAACCACTGGTAGGACAATTCCAGCCATGGGAGTAACAGGAGTAGTCCAGCACTACCCTGTTAGCAAACCAGCCGAGATTACAATAGGGCCTTTGCATACCAAGCATTCCTTTTTGCTGGCTGCATCTGCACCAACTAATCTCCTGGGAAGAGACTTACTATGTAAAATGGGTTGCGTCATTTATTGTACTCCTGAAGGTGTATTCTTGGACATTCCTGAGAATCACGCTCAGGAAGTACGAGACATGCTAGACTCCCCACCAAAATTAATGTCACATTCCATTATGACAAATAGGAATCCATCCCAAGTAGAAGAGATGACATCTCAGATACCAGAGTCGCTTTGGACAAAAGATGGACAGGACACTGGATTAATGGCAAACGTAGCTCCAGTAGTTGTACAAGTAAAAGATGGTAGGATAGCTCCAAAAATCCCACAGTATCCTCTGAAGCCAGAGGTGGAGTTAGGAGTTTTCCCAGTAATAGAGCGCTTGCTACAACAGGGCATTCTAGTAAGAACGTCCAGCACAGCAAATAGTCCCATCTTCCCTGTTAAAAAGAGTGGGGGGAGGGGTTACAGGCTAGTGCAGGATCTAAGGGGGATTAACAAAATAGTTGAGAGTCAGTTCCCCGTAGTGCCTAATCCAGCTGTCATCCTAATGCAAATTCCTCCCACTGCCAAATTTTTCACTGTTATTGACCTCTGCTCCGCTTTCTTTTCGGTACCTCTGCACCCTGACAGCCAATATTTGTTTGCATTCACATACAGAGGAGTCCAATACACGTGGACTCGGTTACCCCAAGGTTTCATAGACAGTCCAAGTATATTTTCTCAAGCTTTGCATGATTGTTTACAGTCTTTCCAACCGGAGAGTGGATCAGTGTTGATACAGTACGTGGATGATCTACTACTGTGTTCTGATTCATTGGAGGCATCCCTGAAGGATACGAAACAGCTCCTGTTTCATCTTTCAGACACAGGTCACAAGGTGTCCAAAGACAAGTTGCAATTATGCCAAGCTAAGGTAAAATATTTGGGACACTGTCTAACACAAGGACTGAGACACCTGACCGCTGATAGAATCCAAGCCATTAGAGACATGACACTGCCACAAACCCAGCAACAGATCAGGACGTTTCTAGGAATGTGTGGGTATTGCCGTAATTGGATCCCAGGGTTTTCCATATTGGCGCTACCTTTGCAGGAAATGGTCTCCTCAAACAAACCTGATCGGATTTCGCATACAGACGAATCCGAAACAGCATTTGAGAGACTCAAACAGTGCCTAACGCAGGCACCAGCACTAGGTATGCCAGACTATGGGAAACCCTTTGAACTATACGGAACAGAAAGTGCTGGGTGCGCAGCAGGTGTACTAACACAAAAACACGGTGATGCCAGCAGGCCAATTGCATACTACAGCGCTCAGCTAGACACGGTAGCGCGATCCCTCCCCACATGCTTGCGTAGCGTTGCGGCGATAGCATTGCTAGTGACGAAAAGCGAAGATGTCGTGCTAGGCCACAACCTCACAATCCATACACCGCATGCGGTATCTGCCTTATTGAATTCTGCCCAAACCAGACACGTCTCATCAGCAAGGTTTACAAGATGGGAATTGGCATTAATGGCCCCCGTAAACATCACCATAAGGAGATGCAGTGCATTAAACCCTGCAACATTTCTCCCAAGTGTGCCTGGTCAGGCACAAAGGGTGGGAGGTGAGAGTGATGGGGAAGGAGGATTTAATGCAAAGGAAGATGCACATGATTGTATGGAATATTTGACCCAAAATTTTACCGCAAGGCCTGACATCAGTGACAATCCACTGGAAGATGCAGAACGCACGTTCTACACGGACGGTAGTTGTCACAGACAGTCAGACTCGGGAGACTTGTGTACTGGATACGCAGTCGTAGATGACCAAGACACCATAGAAGCGGAACCGCTAGGCCCACCTCACTCAGCCCAGGTTGCTGAACTGGTCGCCCTAACCAGAGCATGTGAATTGGCTAAGGGTAAGTCTGCCAATATCTACACCGATTCTAGATACGCGTTCGGGGTAGTACATGATTTCGGAGCGCTATGGCGTCTCAGAAATTTCATGACGGCAGCTGGTACACCGATAGCGCATGCAGCTCACATAAAAAGGCTTCTAACAGCGATACAGGAACCCGACAGAGTGGCTGTTATTAAATGTAAAGCACATACATATAGTCAAGACCCAGTATCCCTTGGTAACAGCCGAGCAGACGAAGCCGCAAAGCTTGCAGCTGCTACCCCCACACGGACAGACACCACACAGTTGATGGTATTTAATACCATCAACACACAGAAGTTGTGTGAGATGCAGAATTTGTGTTCCACACAGGAAAGAGCAGTCTGGAAGGCAAAGGGATATGGCCAGGAGTCCTCAGGGCTCTGGACGGATGGACATGGTAAACCAGTGGCCCCCAGGGCATACCTTCCATGTCTGGCTGAAGCAGCTCACGGGCTGACTCATCTAGGCAAGGAGGGGATGTGCAAATTGGTAAGAGCATACTGGTGCGCCCCAGGATTCTCCTCTCATGCGAGTAAAAGAGCAATGTCATGCCTTACCTGTCTGAGAAAGAATATTGGAAAGGCAATACCTACAGAACCATCCCATATCCCACCTGCCGGCGGCCCTTTCCAAGTAATACAAATTGACTTCATTCAATTACCCCCATGTAGAAATTTGAAATATGTACTTGTTTGTATAGACGTTTTCTCGAATTGGGTCGAAGCTTTCCCAGCAGCTACAAATACCGCTATGTTTACAGCTAAGAAAATTGTGCAGGAATTTGTATGTAGATATGGTATCCCTAGAATCATTGAAAGTGATAGGGGTACCCATTTTACAGGTGATGTCTTTCAAGGAATGTGTAAGTTGATGGGAATTGATAGCAAGCTGCACACTCCGTACCGTCCACAGGCGAGTGCGAAGGTCGAAAGAGTGAACAGCACTATTAAAAATAAATTGAGTAAAGTAATGGCAGAGACAGGATTGACGTGGCCAGAAGCTTTACCCATTGTTTTGTATAGCATCAGAACCACTCCCAGATCCCCTCTTAATCTGTCTCCTTTTGAAATTCTGTTTGGTCGACAACCGCATGTCATGATTAACCCTCAGGATGATTTGAAATGTAACAATGAAGTAACTGTAAAGTACTTGATTAACATGAGTAAGCAGTTGAGGAATCAAAATGATAATCTGAAGTTGGTGATTCCTGATTTACCAGATAGTAATTGTCATGACATTGAACCTGGGGATTATGTAATGATACGAAATTTTCTACGCTCAGGTTGTCTTATTGATAGATGGGAAGGACCATACCAGGTCTTATTGACTAGCACCACAGCATTGAAGGTTGCTGAGAGAGAGACTTGGGTCCATTCATCCCACTGCAAGAAGGTTGCTGATCCCGAGAAGTCCCGTGATAAGGAACAGACGGTAGAGGTTGTATCACTGGAGTGTCTGTTCCAGGAGGACTGAGGCGGCACCTGAGCCTTGAAGATCGAAAGCAGCTGTCGACTCCCCTCTCCCTTTTATTGTTTTCTCCACTTCCCATCCCCTCTCCCTTAAAAATTTCTTTTTCCCCCTTCTCATTCTTCTCTATTTCCTCCTCAAAGATGGACTTGCCCCAAGAGACTGTGATCCGGATTTTGATGTTAACCATGATGTTGACCAGAGCAGTCTGTTCCGGCGAGAGTACCATAGAGGTCGAGAGAGGTTCTGGAATGGGTTCCGATTATGATGATGGAGGCGTAGTTTTCCAAGATCAACCAAACCAACAAGCAAAGGCGAGTATCAGAAAACGATCCGATAGAAGAAATTGTGATGGATTGTTAGCTGAAGAAAATTGTATCTGTAGGCTCTGTGATAATCTGGTTGAAGATGGATGCATAAAGAAATGCCAATCTAGTTTTAATATCCATATGGACCGGCATCCATTGAGTGACTATCACTCTCTAGTGGGTAACGTGTTAAACCAAACAGATTGTTGGGTATGCTCTCAAGTACCTCAGGGTCACAGTAAATCAGGGCTAGTACCATTTCCTTTAACGTTAGGGGAGGTACTTGAGCTAAGTGGTGGGAGACCGGTGGACCGGAGGTTTAACATCTCCAGCCCTCCTAGTTTGAAGCTCCACCAATACCATGTGGATAGGTCCCTCATATGTTTTAACATCTCCAATCCCAGAAAACCGGGAAATTGGGAAGTGTCATGGAGCAACCTTACCATGACCTTCTCACACAGAGCAGATAGAATGCCTACAGATACAGAGCTCGTACGCCACATAGCCAGTAGAGGAAAATCTTTCCGATATCGATATACCCTAGGAAATAGGATTACTAGAGTTGGAGAGGTATCACCAGGATACTGTGCACATATCGTACAAACCGATACGTGCATTAGGCAGATGGAAGAATTAGGGTCAGGAGATTTCACCTGGAAGGTTTGTAACATGGTCATGTCCTTCTCCGTCCCTTATGTTCTCCCCGATGATGCATATTTCATATGCGGGAGAAAGGCGTACAAGTGGCTTGCCCCAAACTCTGAAGGATTGTGTTATATTGGAAAAGTATTGCCTGAAGTGATGACTGTTACACATGACAAAATGAAGGACATACACCGTGGTGCCCAAGCTCCTTATACTCACACTCATTACGAGCACCGAGTTAAAAGACAACTGTCAGAAAGGTTAGAGCATCCGGCCTCTGATCTTATCCATGAATCCACCGGGATTCAGGTTCTGGTAGCGTTAGATTTCACTCGCACCGCTCGAGGTGTGATGAATTATAGATACATTTCCGCGCTCGCCAATTTGTTAGATAATATCACTGAAATGTATGATGACACGTTTAGATACACTGGAAGAGAACTTCAAGCTTATAAAACAGAACTAGTTCAGCATAGGATGGTTCTTAATTATCTTACAGCAGTAACAGGCGGATATTGTGTTACATTGGCAACACAGTACGGCATAAAGTGTTGCACGTATATCACAAATAGCACCGAGGATCCGGTAGAGGTCATAGACCAAAAGATGGACGATATTCTGCAATTAAAGAGGGAATTTCGTCGAAAACACAATCTCACCCTTGCTGCTGTAGGTAATGAGCTGACTGGTTGGGTGTCATGGTTGAACCCGCGAAATTGGTTCTCCGGTTTAGGAGACTGGGCTCAAGGAGTCATAATGGATGTTGGAAAGTTTCTACTATGTATCTTGGGTGTCGTTATATCGATTGGATTGATATTTAGATGCGGGCAGGCTTTAATGAGGTGCAAACAAAGTACAAAAGTGATGAGCTTGAGGAGCGAGGAAACTGTAATTAACCTGGATTTGATTTATGACCCAATGATAGAAACCAGAATGTGATGAAAATGCGATTATACGGTCCGTTTCTTTCACCTGTTTTTCTGCTTTTCTCCAAGATACAAAGACCCCCTTGGACGAGGAAGTTGACGAGACGCTATACAGACAACAGACAAGCACCAAAGAAGAAGATTTGACAACTTTAAATATGGACACTTGATGAACTTTGCCATGGATCCCCAGTTTCCCTAGTATTTTTAAACTCACGCTAGCCCAACATTTTTTTGTAAATCTGATGGCTCAGACAAAGCTATTTGCTCATGCCCAAGGAGCAATACAGCGCAAAGAAGACGACTCTCAACAGATACCGAACACAACTTCAACAACAGATGTACATTTCCCTGACATAGAATATCATTGCATTTTTCGTAAGTGTTCTTTATCTTCATCTCTACAACCCCCAGGTAACGACACACATAGACGATAGGGAATACAGGCACAGATAGCAGCAACCACATACCTCCCCCATTCATGTATCATCAACTAAAATGTGCATCCCCATTTTGTTACAACCACAGCCGAAATGAGCTCGGTAGAGTTTGACAGCCCATCCACAGACCTGTACCACAGGACAAGAAGGAATTCAAATGTATACTTCGCAATACCTCGAAGCTTGATTTACCACACGTACGGCACGATGATACATGACCCTCCAAACATGGACTCATACACACATGCTTCTACTTTCTCACTAGGTCATACCCTCTTCACACCTACTCCACTCTTCTCCCCTACCCAACCATGGAAATCAATTAACCCCTGACTTACATTTTTCTCCTTAAATGTTTTGTGGCAGTTATTATTGACTGCCAAAGGGTGGACTGTCAAAGTCAGAAAAATGTCTCAATGCACGTTGCCATATTTGCACCGCACACTGGTCCGCGCTGCGCGTGCGTACGCTCTCCCGTGGAAGCGCATACCCGCAATAGCGTGCACTCGCAGGCGCGGTATGCGTATTTACGGTATAGTTTATGTGGTCGTAGCGTGCGACTCATTCGTTACATATTTTCACAATTAATGTAGTTTATAGATCATGGTCCCTTTGATAGATTCTGAAAGTTTGGTTAAAATACAATGTCCCAGAGCTGAGGAATCCCTCTTTATATCGTACGAAGGGTCTAACAGGAATCATACAGCAGTGTTTGGTACCCATCGGAAGAGTATTTAATTAGCAATATTCCGGTGTTGGTTTGGAGCGTATTAATCGCTCGTGCGAATAGTTATGGACATAAGAAGTTTATGTCCATTTCTATTATTTACACATACTCAGGTATGCGGCGGGAAACCCAGTTTCCCACCCACCTGAGCTGTTGGAAATCGTCACAGCCCACCTGTATGAATCACCCTATGACCTTTTGTTATGATGCAGGGCCGAATTCCTTCGGCCAATGGACAATGGGATTGTAGGACCAGGAGATTGCATTGTGTGTGGGGCATAAATAGGCAGGCCGACCACATCCAGCTCTCACTCTCTCATCAACGGTTATCTGCTGATAGCCGGGAGCTGGATATCGAGGCGCAGGCGATCAAACCCTTTGTGCGTAAGTTTCTCTCCGTAATCATTGTCTTTCTGTGAGCCAATTTCTCTCTCTCTCTCTATCTCTCTCTCTCTCTCTCTATCTCTCTCTCTCCTCTTTTCTCTTATATCTCTCATAGTATTATAGTATTGTACTGTATTGCATTTAGGTCAGTGTAGTATTGCCTTTTTGTATTTATTGTTTAGTTCTGTGGTTAGGAAGTCTCTGTTATATTGTAGTGTATCATTTGTACTGTTATCCCCTTTTACAAGTATATTAGATATAATACAGTTAATAGGCTTTGGAACCTAAACCAGTATCTGTGCATTTTCTATAGTGTTAAGTGTTCACTTGAGCGTCGGTGACGCTCAAGCAGCTTTGTAGTTAGTCAGGTTACACAAGGTTGCATTTACACCCTGTACTCACATTAAGGTATTCAGTGTATTTCATTGGTATAAGGTTTTAACATAAAGGTATAGTGTTGTGAGCGTCTGCATCGCTGGTGACCTCCTCGTGGTCTCGAGCGTACGCTACGCTACAGCGAATCATTCCCCTAGACATAGCCAATAACGTGTCCTGTGATCACTGGGCCGTGAGCGAACGTGACGCTTGAGCGTCTCGCCTACGGCTGAGCGATCGCTACGCCAATAGCGTACCATTACGGTACTTCTTAAGTAAACAGCGTACAGTGTTCTTAGCTTCCTAAAGGGTTGTTTATACGACAAAGGAATTTAGCATTGTCACATGCGGGAGCTCGTATCATCAGCGACATGGGTATCCAATTATCCCTGATCCGTTTTTAGCCGATAATAGCAGCCGGTTATCGCAATTACCAATGATCATTATTGCGGTATCCAATTAGAAGACATTTTCATCATCCGAAAATGGACCCTGCACTCGCGCGATAACATATGGGATCAGGGATAAGTCCCCGATCCCATGTGTTATCGTGGTACCAACTCGCTTATCGCAGATTATGCTTCTGGTGCCCGGTGGTCATTGACCACGGGTAATTGAATACCCCCCATAGTGCATACACACAAGATGATATCATGAACAATGTGTCAGAATTGGGCGCTATATATGCCAAAATTATGTTTTACAATCAGTATGATACAATGCATTTTCAATACATTCTTCACTTATATGTGTATGTGTGAAACAAACAAAAATGTAAAAAAAAAAAAAAAAGAGTGGCTAAAAATAATCCTCACAGATGAAATATCTCACTTTTTAAATAATGGTTTATACCAAGGAGACGGCCGGTAACGTTTGCCATGGGGAGCAAACACAAGCAAGTGGCCATGGCTCTTTAAACAGTTGGGAAAAATGTGAGTGATGAAAACTGGGAAAGGGTGGTTTTATATAGCCAATAACATATATGCAAATTGTTATGTCAAAGAGCTACGGGCAACTACAACATAGCTCCATTTGACAAGTATTCTATGTAGAGACAATTATTGTGAACAATATACAATACTGAGGCCATCATAATGATCTAATGATCGCTTTACAATACAGAAAACACTCTCGTTATTGATATACAATACATACAGCATCTTGATCACCAGCATTCAATACAGAGAGCATCTTAGTGAACTTAGTATAATACACAGAGCAGTTTAATGATTTCTATATAATACAGAGTGCATTTTAGTGACTGTTATACAGCGCATAGAACCTCTTAGTGACTGACATTCAATACAGACAGCATGTTAAAGACAGGAATGTAATACAGAGACCAAGTTAGTAAATTCAATATAATGCAGAAAGCATCTTAATAATCTTATACAAAATAGAGTGCATTTTAGTGACAGAATTACAGTACGGAGAGCATTTTAATGAGCACTATAGAAAATAGAGATAAACACGATAAACAATATACATACAAAAAGCATTTTAGTGATCTATATACAACACAGAGAGCTTTCTAATTCTTCTATATAATAAAAAAAAACATTCATATGACCACTAACAAAAACACAAAGCACACTAGTGGCTACTATTCCCTGCCAGCCATGGTGACTTTACTATACATACACAGATCTCTGGTAGCTTTATACAGGTAACAAGATGTATATAGGAACCCACGCAAAGGGAAAATATAAAAAAAATACACACAGTTATGGGCATGATGGGACTCAAACCCATGACCTCAGTGCTGTGAGGCTATTATTCTAACCATTAAACCATCTATACTTGGTGTAATACTTGTATTTATCTGCACAGCTTGTTAGGAAAGTTTCATACCTCTCAATGTTCAGAGGTGCAAAATAAAGACAAAATAAGCTTTGCCCCAGAAAAAATCCCCACCCCAGAAACTAGAAACTCCTTCCATTTCTAGATATACTTATTATCGGAGCAGTTGGGAAGCATAAAGCTCCTAATGTAATGTCAAAATATACACAGCAGAGTATCAATGCAGTCCAATCCATTAGATTTAGTTTATAACTTACTCATTTCCTAATTGCTCATCTTGAAGAGAACACTGATCCCTATTTTACAAATCAAAACAGTTTGCATTTTATCGCATTTCATTGACTTTGGAGTTGCAATTGAAGTCATCCACAACATTGAATTTCCAAAACAAAAACTTTTTACCTATTGGGTCCAACCAGTTATTTATTTATAAACAGATAAGCAAAGCCAATAAGGCAACAATGCAACAACTACATACGATGGAATCAGTGGCGCAGTAATGTTTAGTGGTTGGGGGGCATAGTAAAATATACATTTTGGCATCCCCCCTCCTTGCAGGGGGCGCTTACCTCTGGCTCCCCACGGAGACTCCTACTGTAAAAAGGCTGCCGCTGGCGCCGCATCCTGCTGCCACATGTCCTGTCCTGGTGGGCTCTTCCCTTCAGGGATGCATTACTGGGAGGAGGTATGGCCATGCTGGGCCTGCTGGGACATCCTCGCCTCCCACCCAGTAATGCATCAGTGGTGAAGAACCGGACAGGACAGAAGGCAGCACGCTGCTGCGTCGGTGGCAGACTTAAAGTACAGTAGGAGTCTCAGCGGGGATCCGGAGGTAAGCGTTCCACCTCCCCGGCGCCTGCGCCTCTTTCATGTTTGGGGGGGGGGGGCATGCAGCCCCCTTGCACCACCCCCCTTCTGTTCCGACGCCACTGGATGGAATACAAATCACTACAATACCAAGATTATGTACCACCTATCGCTAACAACTCCGGTAAGTAGTCAGCATAGGGGTAACAGAAGCCACAGCAGAGTTTTCCCATAATTCTCTGTTAAATTTGTTATTGTAGAATAGAAGTAATATAGTTAATCTACTGAGTAATACATTTTAATATGTTGGTGGATTTGCTTCAATAAAGATCTACTGTGTTGTCTCTAATTGTGCCTCTTAATCTTTGTAAAGGTGACTGCTTCATAACCTCTATCAATGGGCTGCATGCTAATGAAAATGTTCCCAAGGGTGAGTACTCCGGGTGATAAGTGCAGTTTGCCAGTACATATAATAGAGGAAGGGGGGTGGGGGGTTTAATCAGTATTCAGCACATGAGCTCAGTTTATCCTGTTGTGAGCTACATATAAGACATAAATCTGATCTTTTAAACTTAAAAATATAACTTTCCCACTATCATATTAAATATTAATTATTCATTAAATCTGCAGTGGCTTTATAAAAGCAAACAAAAGTTTTTCAACACAATTCCGAGTTTCCTTTCATAAGCGGAGACAGTAGTGCAAGTAATGACACTAGGAAATAAAACGAGGCCACAGTAGAGGCAGATGGAAAATCTCCAGCCTTTATATCTTAATGATCCGCCTTGTCCAAATGTTCTCCTTTCATCAGAATTTCCACCATTGGCAGCCTATACGGATGCCAGGACAGTGATACAGGCATTATCTTATCTGCTCTAGTAACCACGTATCAAAAAAAATCCCCATTCCCTCTCTCATCGACATGCCCCATGACTGTGTTTCGTAATGTATGAAGGAAATTTGAAAATAATCTTACACAGAGCTCGCCATGGAAATGACTGTTGTTTCAAACACGACGTGTCTCGGACCTCGTCCTCAGTAATTAATCTGACATAAAAGTATCTCTCTGGAGTCTGGCTACAGATACCGAAAGCTGCATATTTGAGGAAACGTTAAGATGAGGCCAAGCAAACATAAAATAAGGTGGCTTAGTTAGTCTACCTCATCCTGGATAAAGAGCGAGATTGGTGAATGCTTTCATATTTCGCAATGCATTTTCTGCCCATGTGTGAACAAGATAGATAATGCCACTTCACATCTGCTGCACACTGGGCATATTTTTTTAAAAAGATGCATTCAGTCTGAACTTGAAACTGTAATGAGATATAAGGAGAACTAAACTCAAACAATCTACATGTGACAATATTGCACCTGGTTCTGTCATGCTATTTGCAAACGTTAAGACGTCAGGTGCACAGTGCAAAGTTTTGGATCAGAAATGTACCTCAGGTGGCACAAGTGTACTGTGCTCCTGCGATCGGTATGAAATATCTCCAATCAAAATGCCGACGGTCGAAATCCCGACACCAATTGACCGATGGTCAAAATCCTGACAAGGTCAAAATCCCGACATGGACAAATTGCTGACATTGAAAATACCGACAAGATCAAAATACCGACATGTAAAATGCCGACAGGTCAAAATACCGACATGCGGTTTTCGTTGTTTTTGTGTGTGTATGTCGACATAGGTCGACATGGACACCATATAAGTGTACCGCATCCCCTCGCATTGCTCGCTGCACTCGCCATGCTGCGCTCGGCACACTATTATATTCCCCCTCCAGGTCCACTGGGATGGTAAAGTATGAACAAGTCGGTTTCAATGAAAAAAATCATGAAAAACTCATGTCGGTATTAGTGATGAGCGGGTTCGGTTCCTCGGAATCCGAACCCCCCCGAACTTCAGCCTTTTTACACGGGTCCGAGGCAGACTCGGATCTTCCCGCTTTGCTCGGCTAACCCGAGCGCGCCCGAACGTCATCATCCCGCTGTCGGATTCTCGCGAGGCTCGTATTCTATCGCGAGACTCGGATTCTATATAAGGAGCCGCGCGTCGCCGCCATTTTCACACGTGCATTGAGATTCATAGGGAGAGGACGTGGCTGGCGTCCTCTCCATTTAGATTAGAAGAGAGAGAGTGAGAGTGAGACACTTGATTTACTGGAGCTTAGGAGTACTCAGAGAGTGCAGAGTTTACTAGTGACTGACCAGTGACCACCAGTGCAGTTTTTTTATTATATTATTATTTAATATAATCCGTTCTCTGCCTGAAAAAAAACGATACACAGTGACACAGTAACAGTATACCATATCTGTGCTCAGCCTCAGTGTGCTGCATCATCTATGTATATCTGACTGTGCTGAGTGCTCAGTGCTCACACAGCTTAATTGTGGGGGAGACTGGGGAGCAGTAGCAGGAGTACATATTATTTAACAGTGCACACTTTTGCTGCCAGAGTGCCACTGCCAGTGTGACTGACCAGTGACCACTGTCTGACCACCAGTATATTGTGATTGTCTGCCTGAAAAAGTTAAACACTCGTCGTGTGGTGTTTTTATTCTATAAACGCATTCTGCTGACAGTGTCCAGCAGGTCCGTCATTAATTATATAATATATACCTGTCCGGCTGCAGTAGTGATATATATATATTTTTTATATCATTATCATCCAGTCTATATTAGCAGCAGACGCAGTACGGTAGTCCACGGCTGTAGCTACCTCTGTGTCGGCAGTCGCTCGTCCATCCATAATTGTATACCACCTACCTGTGGTGTTTTTTTTTTTTTTCTATCTTCTTGATACTACTAGTAGCTTACTTTAGGAGTCTGCAGTGCTGCTGACAGTGTCCAGCAGGTCCGTCATTATATAATATATACCTGTCCGGCTGCAGTAGTGATATATATATATTTTTTTATATCATTATCATCCAGTCTATATTAGCAGCAGACGCAGTACGGTAGTCCACGGCTGTAGCTACCTCTGTGTCGGCAGTCGCTCGTCCATCCATAATTGTATACCACCTACCTGTGGTGATTTTTTTTTTTTTTTTCTTGATACTACTAGTAGCTTACTTTAGGAGTCTGCAGTGCTGCTGACAGTGTCCAGCAGGTCCGTCATTATATAATATATACCTGTCCGGCTGCAGTAGTGATATATATATATTTTTTATATCATTATCATCCAGTCTATATTAGCAGCAGACGCAGTACAGTAGTCCACGGCTGTAGCTACCTCTGTGTCGGCAGTCGCTCGTCCATCCATAATTGTATACCACCTACCTGTGGTGTTTTTTTTTTTTCTATCTTCTTGATACTACTAGTAGCTTACTTTAGGAGTCTGCAGTGCTGCTGACAGTGTCCAGCAGGTCCGTCATTATATAATATATACCTGTCCGGCTGCAGTAGTGATATATATATATTTTTTATATCATTATCATCCAGTCTATATTAGCAGCAGACGCAGTACGGTAGTCCACGGCTGTAGCTACCTCTGTGTTGGCAGTCGTTCGTCCATCCATAATTGTATACCACCTACCTGTGGTGTTTTTTTTTTTCTATCTTCTTGATACTACTAGTAGCTTACTTTAGGAGTCTGCAGTGCTGCTGACAGTGTCCAGCAGGTCCGTCATTATATAATATATACCTGTCCGGCTGCAGTAGTGATATATATATTTTTTTTATATCATTATCATCCAGTCTATATTAGCAGCAGACGCAGTACGGTAGTCCACGGCTGTAGCTACCTCTGTGTCGGCAGTCGCTCGTCCATCCATAAGTATACTAGTATCCATCCATCTCCATTGTTTACCTGAGGTGCCTTTTAGTTGTGCCTATTAAAATATGGAGAACAAAAATGTTGAGGTTCCAAAAATAGGGAAAGATCAAGATCGACTTCCACCTCGTGCTGAAGCTGCTGCCACTAGTCATGGCCGAGACGATGAAATGCCAGCAACGTCGTCTGCCAAGGCCGATGCCCAATGTCATAGTACAGAGCATGTAAAATCCAAAACACCAAAGATCAGTAAAAAAAGGACTCAAAAATCTAAAATAAAATTGTCAGAGGAGAAGCGTAAACTTGCCAATATGCCATTTACCACACGGAGTGGCAAGGAACGGCTGAGGCCCTGGCCTATGTTCATGGCTAGTGGTTCAGCTTCACATGAGGATGGAAGCATTCAGCCTCTCGCTAGAAAAATGAAAAGACTCAAGCTGGCAAAAGCACAGCAAAGAACTGTGCGTTCTTCGAAATCACAAATCCACAAGGAGAGTCCAATTGTGTCGTTTGCGATGCCTGACCTTCCCAACACTGGACGTGAAGAGCATGCGCCTTCCACCATTTGCACGCCCCCTGCAAGTGCTGGAAGGAGCACCCGCAGTCCAGTTCCTGATAGTCAGATTGAAGATGTCAGTGTTGAAGTACACCAGGATGAGGAGGATATGGGTGTTGCTGGCGCTGGGGAGGAAATTGACCAGGAGGATTCTGATGGTGAGGTGGTTTGTTTAAGTCAGGCACCCGGGGAGACACCTGTTGTCCGTGGGAGGAATAGGGCCATTGACATGCCTGGTGAAAATACCAAAAAAATCAGCTCTTCGGTGTGGAAGTATTTCAACAGAAATGCGGACAACATTTGTCAAGCCGTGTGTTGCCTTTGTCAAGCTGTAATAAGTAGGGGTAAGGACGTTAACCACCTCGGAAACATCCTCCCTTATACGTCACCTGCAGCGCATTCATCATAAGTCAGTGACAAGTTCAAAAACTTTGGGCGACAGCGGAAGCAGTCCACTGACCAGTAAATCCCTTCCTCTTGTAACCAAGCTCACGCAAACCACCCCACCAACTCCCTCAGTGTCAATTTCCTCCTTCCCCAGGAATGCCAATAGTCCTGCAGGCCATGTCACTGGCAATTCTGACGAGTCCTCTCCTGCCTGGGATTCCTCCGATGCATCCTTGCGTGTAACGCCTACTTCTGCTGGCGCTGCTGTTGTTGCTGCTGGGAGTCGATGGTCATCCCAGAGGGGAAGTCGTACTCGTAAGACCACTTTTACTACTTCCACCAAGCAATTGACTGTCCAACAGTCCTTTGCGAGGAAGATGAAATATCACAGCAGTCATCCTGCTGCAAAGCGGATAACTGAGGCCTTGGCATCCTGGGCGGTGAGAAACGTGGTTCCGGTATCCATCATTACTGCAGAGGCAACTAGAGACTTGTTGGAGGTACTGTGTCCCCGGTACCAAATACCATCTAGGTTCCATTTCTCTAGGCAGGCGATACCGAAAATGTACACAGACCTCAGAAAAAGACTCACCAGTGTCCTAAAAAATGCAGTTGTACCCAATGTCCACTTAACCACGGACATGTGGACAAGTGGAGCAGGGCAGGCTCAGGACTATATGACTGTGACAGCCCACTGGGTAGATGTATGGACTCCCGCCGCAAGAACAGCAGCGGCGGCACCAGTAGCAGCATCTCGCAAACGCCAACTCTTTCCTAGGCAGGCTACGCTTTGTATCACCGCTTTCTAGAATACGCACACAGCTAAAAACCTCTTACGGCAACTGAGGAAGATCATCGCAGAATGGCTTACCCCAATTGGACTCTCCTGTGGATTTGTGGCATCGGACAACGCCAGCAATATTGTGTGTGCATTAAATATGGGCAAATTCCAGCACGTCCCATGTTTTGCACATACCTTGAATTTGGTGGTGCAGAATTATTTAAAAAACGAGAGGGGCGTGCAAGAGATGCTGTCGGTGGCCAGAAGAATTGCGGGACACTTTCGGCGTACAGGCACCACGTACAGAAGACTGGAGCACCACCAAAAACGCCTGAACCTGCCCTGCCATCATCTGAAGCAAGAAGTGGTAACGAGGTGGAATTCAACCCTCTATATGCTTCAGAGGTTGGGGGAGCAGCAAAAGGCCATTCAAGCCTATACAACTGAGCACGATATAGGAGGTGGAATGCACCTGTCTCAAGCGCAGTGGAGAATGATTTCAACGTTGTGCAAGGTTCTGCAACCTTTTGAACTTGCCACACGTGAAGTCAGTTCAGACACTGCCAGCCTGAGTCAGGTCATTCCCCTCATCAGGCTTTTGCAGAAGAAGCTGGAGACATTGAAGGAGGAGCTAACACAGAGCGATTCCGCTAGGCATGTGGGACTTGTGGATGGAGCCCTTAATTCGCTTAACAAGGATTCACGGGTGGTCAATCTGTTGAAATCAGAGCACTTTATTTTGGCCACCGTGCTCGATCCTAGATTTAAAACCTACCTTGGATCTCTCTTTCCGGCAGACACAAGTCTGCTGGGGTTCAAAGAACTGCTGGTGAGAAAATTGTCAAGTCAAGCGGAACGCGACCTGTCAACATCTCCTCCTTCACATTCTCCCGCAACTGTGGGTGCGAGGAAAAGGCTCAGAATTCCGAGCCCACCCGCTGGCGGTGATGCAGGGCAGTCTGGAGCGACTGCTGATGCTGACATCTGGTCCGGACTGAAGGACCTGACAACGATTACGGACATGTCGTCTACTGTCACTGCATATTATTCTCTCCCCATTGAAAGAATGGTGGAGGATTATATGAGTGACCGCATCCAAGTAGGCACGTCAGACAGTCCGTACTTATACTGGCAGGAAAAAGAGGCAATTTGGAGGCCCTTGCACAAACTGGCTTTATTCTACCTAAGTTGCCCTCCCACAAGTGTGTACTCCGAAAGAGTGTTTAGTGCCGCCGCTCACCTTGTCAGCAATCGGCGTACGAGGTTACATCCAGAAAATGTGGAGAAGATGATGTTCATTAAAATGAATTATAATCAATTCCTCCGTGGAGACATTGACCAGCAGCAATTGCCTCCACAAAGTACACAGGGAGCTGGGATGGTGGATTCCAGTGGGGACGAATTGATAATCTGTGAGGAGGGGGATGTACACGGTGATATATCGGAGGATGATGATGAGGTGGACATCTTGCCTCTGTAGAGCCAGTTTGTGCAAGGAGAGATTAATTGCTTCTTTTTTGGTGGGGGTCCAAACCAACCCGTCATTTCAGTCACAGTCGTGTGGCAGACCCTGTCACTGAAATGATGGGTTGGTTAAAGTGTGCATGTCCTGTTTATACAACATAAGGGTGGGTGGGAGGGCCCAAGGACAATTCCATCTTGCACCTCTTTTTTCTTTCATTTTTCTTTGCGTCATGTGCTGTTTGGGGGGTGTTTTTTGGAAGGGCCATCCTGCGTGACACTGCAGTGCCACTCCTAGATGGGCCAGGTGTTTGTGTCGGCCACTAGGGTCGCTTAGCTTACTCACACAGCTACCTCATTGCGCCTCTTTTTTTCTTTGCGTCATGTGCTGTTTGGGGAGTGTTTTTTGGAAGGGCCATCCTGTGTGACACTGCAGTGCCACTCCTAGATAGGCCAGGTGTTTGTGTCGGCCACTTGGGTCGCTTAGCTTAGCCATCCAGCGACCTCGGTGCAAATTTTAGGACTAAAAATAATATTGTGAGGTGTGAGGTGTTCAGAATAGACTGAAAATTAGTGGAAATTATGGTTATTGAGGTTAATAATACTTTGGGATCAAAATGAACCCCAAATTCTATGATTTAAGCTGTTTTTTAGGGTTTTTTGAAAAAAACACCCGAATCCAAAACACACCCGAATCCGACAAAAAAAATTTGGTGAGGTTTTGCCAAAACGCGTTCGAACCCAAAACACGGCCGCCGAACCGAACCCAAAACCAAAACACAAAACCCGAAAAATTTCCGGTGCTCATCACTAGTCGGTATTTTGACCTGTCGGCATTTTACATGTCGGTATTTTGACCTTGTCGGTATTTTAAATGTCGGTATTTTGTCCATGTCGGGATTTTGACCTTGTCAGGATTTTGACCGTCGGTCAATTGGTGTCGGGATTTCGACCGTCGAGATTTTGATTGGAGGTAAATTGACTGCATCCCGTGCTCCTAGATCTTCTCCAAGCTGCAAGGTTCTATGGAGCAAGTTGGAGGGGTCAGATGTGTGTTGCTAGACCTTATGTGAAACTGCATAGTTTTGTGTGAAAGTACGTCGTGTGTGTGCACTGCGCGCCATACGCAGAAATGCCGCTTTTTCACCTAATCGCCGTGCTGCGACCGAAAGCAGCTAACGAACAACTCGGAATGACCCCCCTTGTACCTTAGCAGAGAAGTGTATTTCAAAGCACACTCAGAGGAATGTAATAAAAAGACTTTGCACACTCAAATCTGCGTTCTGTAATAAAGGCAATACCAACAAACCATGATATATTTGTAAAAAGTACTGCAAAGATAATTTTATTGCAAGGGATGTTAATAAAGTGGGAGTCAGATGGATTTTCACATCTGCTTTCCATGCAAATAAAGCACATTTTTTAAACTACAACTGGCAAATGTACTGTGCAAAAGTTTTCGGCAGATGTGGAAAAAATTATGCAAAGTAAGAATGCTTTCAAAAATAGAAGTATTAATAAATTATTTTCATCAATTATCAAAATGCAAAGTGAATGAACAGTAGAAAAATCTAAATCAAATCATTATTTTGTGGGACCACCCTTTGCCTTCAAAATAGCAACAATTCTTCTAGGTACACTTGCACACGGTTTTTTAAAGGGACTTGGAAGGGAGGTTGTTCCAAACATCTTGGAGAACAAACCATAGATCTTCTGTGGATGTAGGCTTGCTCAAATCTTTCTGTCTCTTCATGTAATCCAAGACAGATTTGATGATATTTAGATTAGGGCTCTTTAGGGCATTTCATCACTTCCAGGACTCCTTTTTACATTGAGGATCATTCTTAGTGACATTGGCAGTTTGTTTGGGGTCGTTGTCCTGCTGCAAAATATACAGTATTTGGAGCCAATCAGATGCCTCCGTGATGGTATTGCATGATGGACAAGTACCTGAATCCGAATTTTACCTAAACGAATACAGTGCCTTGCTAAAGTATTCACCCCCCTTTGCATTTTTCATGTTTTGTTCGCTCACAAACTGGAATTAAAATGGATTGTTTGAAGGTTTGCATCATTTCATTCACAGAACATGCCTACAACTTTGAATACAGGTTGAGTATCCCTTATCCAAAACGCTTGGGACCAGAGGAATTTTGGATATGGGATTTTTCCGTATTTTGGAATAATTGCATACCATAATGAGATATCATGGTGATGGGACCTAAATCTAAGCACAGAATGCATTTATGTTTCATATACACCTTATACACACAGCCTGAAGGTCATTTTAGACAATATTTTTTATAACTTTGTGCATTAAACAAAGTGTGTGTACATTCACACAATTCATTTATGTTTCATATACACCTTATACACACAGCCTGAAGGTCATTTAATACAATATTTTTAATAACTTTGAGTATTAAATAAAGTTTGTGTACATTGAGCCATCAAAAAACAAAGGTTTCACTATCTCAGTCTCACTCAAAAAAGTCCGTATTTCGGAATATTCCGTATTTCGGAATATTTGGATATGGGATACTCAACCTGTATTTTTTTTTTATTGTGAAGCAAACAACAAATAGGACAAAATAACAGAAAACTTCAGCGTGCATAACTATTCACCCCGCCTAAAGTCCGTACTTTGTAGAGCCACCTTTTGCGGCCATTACAGCTGCAAGTCACTTTGGATAAGTCTCTATGAGCTTGCCACATCTTGCCACTGGGATTTTTGCCCATTCCTCAAGGCTAAACTGCTCCAGCTCCTTCATGTTGGATGGTTTCCGCTTGTGAACAGCAATCTTCAAGTCTGACCACAGATTCTCAATTGGATTGAGATCTGGGCTTTGACTAGGCCACTCCAACACATTTACATTTTTCCCTTAAACCACTCGAGTGTTGCTTTAGCAGTATGCTTCGGGTCATTGTCCTGCTGGAAGGTGAACCTCCATCCTAGTCTCAAATCACATGCAGACTGAAACAGGTTTTGCTCAAGAATATCCCTGTATTTAGCACCATCCATCTTTCCCTCAAATCGAAACAGTTTCCCAGTCCCTGCTGCTGAAAAACATCCCCACAGGATGATGCTGCCACCACCATGTTTCACTGTGGGGATGGTGTTCTTGGGGTGATGGGATGTGTTGGGTTTGCGCCAGACATAGCGTTTTCCTTGGAGGCCGAAAAGCTAAATTTTAGTCTCATCTAACCAGAGCACCTTCCTCCATACATTTGGGGAGTCGTCCACATGCCTTTTGGCAAACTCAAAACGTGCCTTCTTATTTTTAACACTAGGTAATGATTTTTTTCTGGCCATTCTTCCATAAAGCCCAGCTCTATGGAGTGTACGGCTTATTGTGGCCACATAGGCAGATACACCACTCTCTGCTGTGGAACTCTGCAGCTCCTTCAGGGTACCTTTGGTCTCTGTGCTGCCTCTCTGATTAATGCCCTCCTTGCCCGGTCTGTGAGTTTTGGTGGCTGGCCCTCTCTTGGCAGGTTTGTTGTGGTACCATGTTCTTTGCATTTGAAGATGATGGATTTGATGGTGCTTCGGGGATCATCAAAGATTTGGATATTTTTTTATAACTCAACCCTGACATGTACTTTTCAACAACTTTGTCCCTGACTTGTTTGGAGAGCTCCTTGGTCTTCATGGTGTGATGCCTCTTGGTTAGTGGTGTTGCAGCCTCTGGGGTCTTTCAGAAAAGGTGTGTTTATACTGACAGATCATGTGACACTTAGATTGCACACAGGTGGACTTCATTTCACTAATTATGTGACTTCTGAAGATAATTGGTTGCACCAGAACTTTTGAGGGCTTCATAACAAAGGGGGTGACAACATATGCACATGCCAATTTTAAAATTTTAATTTATCAAAATAATTTTTTATATAATTTTTTCTCATTTCACTTCACCAACTTAGACTATTTTGTGCAGATCCATCACATATAATTCAGATAAAAAACAATAAACAAATTACAGGTTGTAATGTAACAAAATAGGGAAAAAGCAAAGGGGGGTGAATACTTTAGCAAGGCACTGTATATTTGTAGATTACCTATAACAGGAACCTCCCCTGCTTAATTATTTCTGAGAGTACAATACTATGGTGTTACAGATGATTTTCGTACACTTAGGACAAAACACCTGTTCTTTTGTACAACTTTGCCATTCTAGTTTATTTTTTGTCTGCTGCAGAATCCAAGATTGTTATGTCTTTTGGGTGGGTGTGGAGCTGCCGGGAAGGAAGGGAAGTTGTGGAGAGTGAGCAAGGGTTTCCTAGATAACACTTCTGCAGTGGCTGACGTAATGTGTCTCTTGTGCGATATCTCTTAAAAGGATAATTTGTAGTGAATGGCTGTAAGGGAGGAAAAGAAACACCTGGAAAATGCACAATAATATAGGAAAAAAAAATTTTTGTATCTAGTTCAAAATGTTTAATCAGCCCGAGGAGCAACAAATAGTGACAGAAATTTGTGTATAAATATAAAAATCAAATGAGGAGGGCTGTTGTGTATTGGCAGTGGCCCCGAAGGGGGGGGGGGGGGGTACTAATTACCTGGGCTCAGGTCTGATGGAGGGGCCCTGATCTGGCAGCAGCAGCTCTCCTTCTCAGGCCAAGTACACAGCAGCCCAGTACATGCTGCTGTGTGCTGGGCTGCAGTGTGGCCAGGGAGGCACTTAAAATGCTATTTTTTCTGTATTTTTTTTATACACCTCCCATGATTAGACCATGCTCCCTGAAAAGTACCTGGGCCCATCCGGGCTCTCTACAGCCCTGTGTATTGGTGGTGTTGGGGTCTACAGTGACACTAGCTGTAGAAAATGGTTAAGTAACTTATGTTTATGGTGTCTGAGTAACTTCTTTTGACCATTTAGAAGGTCCTACTGGAAATATCCCTGATAAGTGTTACATGAGTGCTAACCACCAGACTTTTTATCCTTTTGCTTAAATCTGGTTCAGTGTGAATCCATGTACCCTGGTAGGCTGGTGACACTAAACATATGGATGCAGTCATCGGCCATACTGGTTGACGTTTGACAGTCACACATATCAAACACTGGGCTAGTTTAGATAAAATTGGCAAATAAGCTGACCAAATTAAGAATCTATTTTATAAACTTTTTAATGAAGACAAGTAAAGAAGTTACCCATCACAACCAATCAGATTTTACCTATCATTTATCTATTATATTCTGTAAAATGATAGCTAGCATCTGATTGGTTACTACGTTACTTCTTCACTTTAGAAGATTTGGTATATCGAAAGAACACAAGTGATATATCATGACTTGTGCTCTTTAGAAGATTTGATATATCTCCCCCTTTAAATCATGGTTGGACAAGTTTCCAAGAGCTGTATCTTGACTTGGAACTAGAAAATGTTAAGAGTGGGTGGTGTTTAAAATTGCTTGTGTGAAGTGAATATTGGGGCAGATGTATTAAGACTGGAGAAGCGATAAAGTGAAAGGTGATAATGCACCAGCCAATCAGCTCCTAATTGTCAGGTTACAGGTGGGGTTTGAAAAATGACAATTAGGAGCTGACCGGCTAGTGCGTTATCACCCTCCACTTTAACGCTTTTCCAAGCTTAATACATCTGCCACATTGTGAGTTAAGATGACCAAAACTAACCAACCCCCACTTTAGTTTCACATTAGATATATGTTAATAGCTCATGACATCAACTAAGTTCCCCACTCTCAGAATATAAAAAGTAACTCTCACCAGATGTCATTATTTTATTAGTATTATGATTTTTACTATAATGGGATTTTATTTCTTTTACCTACCTAAAAATATTAAGACAACCCATTATTCTGCACACATTTAAGGCAGAGTAATCTAACCATTCATTCATGACCTAAATTTTTTAGTATATCTGTCTGTACTAAATCTCAGGCACAGTTTCAATCTCTGACTCTTAATAGCAAAACTTAAATCTTATATGTTATTTTATTTCAATTTTCTGAATTAGGCTTGCTGTTTCAGTAAATGCTTTTTTTGTCCCTGAGTGAACATTATCAAACATGCACTTTGTGCTAGTAATTTGCATTACAAAAGCAGGGCAGAACGTTGTCTTAGAACATAGCTTGAATTTATAGTAGCTGAGCGCTGTATCTTTATAAATACTTGAATGTAAAAGAGGCTGCCCGTAGCTGTGAAAACACTCAGTGGAGCATTATATTTTCCAATGTCTCCACAATTTGTGAGACCATGCTGTATATGTACACACCATGATATACACACACATTTACAGAAGAGTGAAATGTTAGATGCATGAATATGCATTCTGGTGGTAGAATATATTTATATAGTATAAACAGTATATATAAAATTTTAATTATTTTGTTGGTGTGATACATAAAAGTAGAAATGCATTCAGACAGTAATATTCACAATATGATTAGTAGTAATTATACGATTAATTTATTTTTACTTTATATATGTAATAAATATTAAGCATAGGGATGGCCATCTGTGGGTTAAACATAGATTGCCACCATCCATGGCAATGATGATCATCCCTGCTCTATTACTCACATGGCTGTGAGCCAATCTGAAGTGCGGGTGGGGCTTCATGGTTTGCATTGGGGGTGGAGCTAGGCTCTGTGCCCTAGCACTAGGTTGGAAAAAAAAAACACTGGGGGGCTTCGTACCATCGATGATGGCGAACCACTAGCTCTTCACCATTCATGGCAAAAACATCTACCATATGGTGTTAACCATTGACTATTTGTAACCACCAATGATTGACAGTCTGATGCCATTGTGGGGTGGTGAGGAGGCGGCACAACCTCCGTTACTCCAGAGGCATGTCACAGCTGTTGCAGTGACAGGATCTCCGTCAGAGGGTGCCTCTCTGTAGGACTTGCGGCAGTTGGTTTGCATGAACTCATGGGTAACACAGTCGGCTGATGGTGCCAGGGAAGAGCCGATACTGCGTCCTTGGATGCAGTTTGGATCAGTAATATAGCAGGAGACATGACAATGCATTGCCATGTTAGTGCTATTGCTGCTGCTTCTATATAAGTGCCAGCAATAGCAACTGTAACCACATCTAAATTAGCCCCACTATGAAGATACGTCATCTTGAGGCATCAACATATGTATACAGAAAACGAGATTTGAAGTTAGGCCTCAGCCCAAGTATGTGCCATTACTGACTGCTGCAGTTGACTATGATTTTGGGCAGTGCATTTTCATAGTGGTAAGCATCACTGCCTCATAGAACTGAGGTCATGAGTTTATGATGATCAAGGCACTATATATGTGGAGTTTGTATGTAAACTCTAAACTTGTGAGGGGGTTACCTCCTACACTCCAAAAATATACTGGTAGGTTAATTGGCTTCTGACAAAAAAATGAACCCTACTAGTGTGAATGTATAGCCATGTGGTATTGAATACAGATTGTAAGCGCCACTGGGGCAGGGAGTGACACTAATGTGATGACTAAATATTATCTGCAAAGTGCCAGCGTAATGCTTGTGCTATACAAATAAATCGTTAAGAAATAACGACAATAGGAATAAAAGACTGTGCTGTCATACAATTAGCGCAGAATAGGCACAGGCGATAATGTCCATGTACAGAGAATCTAAAGGCATTTTATACTGCACTTTTTTGAGCTGACTTGAGTACAGACCTATGCAATTATTGGGCTGATTACCCAATACTGGCTGCGATAATTGCACAGGTGTGTATGTAGGAGCATTACCTGATGAACGGCTTCAAACGCTAATGCAGTGGCTGGACTTGGAGACTGCATCATATGCTTAGAGTGTAAGCTCTCACAAGCAGGGACCTTCCCCCTCATGTGCTTTTCCTTCTCTTACTTAGACTATCTTCTACCGTCAGTTTCTGACATCCTGATGCTTATTTCAATGTCAAGTCTGCTGATGAAGCAATGTTTATAATATATACCATGTACTTGTCCTACATTGTCTTGTACTGTAAGTCACTGTTTTACCCAATTGTTTATGTACCTTGTTAAGCGCTTGTGGTGCCATATAAATAAAGGATAATATCTGTAGTAGTAATAATAATAATAATAATAATAATTAATAATAAGCTGCTTACTAACTGAGATACCCGACTTCCTGATCCCATAGAAGAACACAGGGCCTAACTCATATTTGTACACAATGTGCTTTCCTAGGCAACTGAATTGCTAATGTTAGCAAGTGAAGCTGCCACGCTGAAATAAGAGACACCCACCGGAGCCATTGCAAACTCATTCTCAACTGTGTACACATATACAGCCTATATACAAGAATGAGGAACATCAACTGTACAGGTAGATCTATTGCTATGCAGACTGGCTGCGACATTTTCGACGCTGGCACCATGTTTCTCTTCATACGTGATCACAGCTGAAAGCAGATACAGGCATGCATTTTTGCTGCAACTTCCCTTTAACTCCACCAAACAGTCCCTTCCTGTCAATCACTCTGCAATTAAATCCTACCTGTGTGCACCTTCGCAAAGGTATCTTGTCACGTGCGCAGTATAATGGTAGCACACAAGCAGTCTGCTGATAATCGCTCCATTGCAAAAACATCGGCATTGCGTACAAACATTAATTAGTCCCACAGTGACCTGATAATCACTCCAAGAGGATTGGAGTATTTATCTGATCTGCAGAGTGATCAGTGTGTACCAGGCTTAAACTAGGGTCATCTGTTGTCATTTTATACAGAGAATGTACAATTCTCACAGGAAGTGCAGTGTTCATAGGAACATTGTCCCCCTTTCTGCACGTAAGTTAGGTTCTAAAGGTACTGAATCTTTTCTGTGTGGGTAGAAATATTACATACAACAGATTTTATTTCAAATCTAATGCTCCTTCCACAAGAACGAGCTCTGGAAGAAGTACAAAATGTTCATTTGGAAAATAATATATTATGTCACTGTTCGAATCCTATAAAAAAAAAACGTAAAAAAAAATAACAATATAAAAGAAATTATGAAACTACTATAAATGTTTCCTTCAAAGACCAGCCAGCAATGCGATACATATAGAACCTGGCCAAAAGTTGATGAGAGCTTTATTGAAACTAGTACCGCCTTGTTTTATATTATAGTGCCCTAAAGCTACTTGTAAAAACTGCAAACACGACAGAATAACTAAAACAGTATAGTGAGCTGATGACTTAATAATCAAGTCATGTGAATGTTCATTAATGCTGACGACAAAACAGAGAAATTCTATTGATGTCTCATGAAACATCAGATTTATCCAAAGTATTCAATTATTGATTGAATGATCCATGGAGTGATCATCACTACCAATGTGTCCAATTATTCTGTATGATAAATCCGCACCAGTCACTGGTACTCTTTTCTTTTCTTCCAATAAGCAAAAAATGAATTGAACATTTGAATAATCAAGAGAAGACACACTGTTATTATTGTTACCTTTGTAAGCTCTCACGAGCAGGGTCCTCTTCCCTCATCTGCTTTTACATCTACTTTTCAATACTCCCTTTGATGACACCAAATCCTTCGGTTTTCTGCCACCCTGATACTTATTTCTGTGCTCTTTACTGACGCAGCTATGTTTATATACCCTCGACTTGTTCTATACTGTATTAAACTTTAAGTCATTGTCTTCATGTTTTGCTTTTTAGTTTACTCTGTAATTGGACACCTCAGATCCCATGTGGTGCCATATAAATAAATGATAATAATAATAATACCTTTAGAAAATATGATTATCAAACTTTATGCCATCGTATGGGTGAAAAAAATATCAAAGGCATTTGTGAAACTGGCAAGAGTCTCTGCATGGGATCCGGACTATTGTCGACATACATTAGGTCGGCAGTTATTAGGTCGAAAGACACAAGGTCAACATAGACAAAAAGGTCAACATATTAAAGGTCAATACTGGAAAAGGTCGACAGGTTTAAAACAGGTTCAAAAGGTTGACATCGTCATATGGCTGAAACACATATGGTCAACGTATGTTTTTTGGAGAGTTTTCATGGTTTTGACTTTTTCCATTCTTGAGTATCCATGTCACAAATCATAACCTTTAGTAACCATTTGAGCGGAGCAAGACACTGCGCCCGAATTATGGTGAGCAAAGCAAGCTCGCGAGGAGACGTGTTCCAACAACTGGTGGTCCCAAGCGCCAGAACTATCCCCATTAAACCCAAAAATGCAAAAAAAAAAATGAGTGTTAGGCTTTGTCAACATTTTCACCCTGTCGACCATTTCCATTGTCGACCTTTCATATGTCGATCATGTGGGGTCAACCTAATGACTGTAGACCTAATACATGTAGATATTCTATAGCACACCCCTCTTCATGGTATGAACAGACCCTATAGCTAGGGCATTTTAAGAGCTGGGGCTGGGGGCGTGAGGAATGTCTATGTACTGTAACAGAAATTCTAATCTGCGTATTTACTGACTTGCGATCGCGCGTCGCATAAAGCAGTGCTACACTCATATATCTTTAAAAACAAACACATGCGAATGAAAAATGTATGTGTGCTTGATTGTATATGTATCTCTGCACATTCATGCCTCACTTAAAGCCTCTCAGAGCGTTTTCACACTAGAGACTGAAGCGACAGCTGGCACTGTGGAGGATAACTAAATGGGCCCATTCGATAAAATATTCCCTTGTTTTCCAAATCCCGTCACTGCAGAGCTATAATTTGCCATAGGCAGAATCACCCATGTGCTATAGAATATGGTCACCTTCAACTTCCTACAGTCTATAGTTGTTTTGAAATGTATAGTGTTGCCAAGGTTATTGTGCACACACAACACGTTGTATTAACACAAACGTCAGCATATTTTACTCCCAAACAAGCCCTGCCAGTATTAACTGTCTCAGAGCTGTGATTCCGCTGTTCTTACAGCCAATCATGTTTTTCCTTAGCAAGTGAAACTGGGAATTACAATTACAACATTATTAAACAGCGCATCTCCCCAACAAAATAAGTGGTACATCATTTTCAGTGTTAATTTCTCCACTTAAAATACAGTTATAGTGTAGCTTCATCTCATTAAAGATCATTGTCCCCAATAGACTGTTGAATTTAAGGAGGACTCTCACTGTTCCACACCTGCTGCTCAGGTTCCCGTGTGATGGTGGCTGAATACAAACAGCAGATTTGAGCTTGCTGGACTGCAACTGATGAGCCTAGGCTAATTCAGAGGTGATTATGTAGTTTACTGGACCACTAAACCTCTTTAAGCTTGTAATTACTGCCTATTTGAGTAAAGAACATTCAAAAGCAATTCACTTGCATCGTGCCTGCCACAGCTGGAAGCTAGCTGCCAGCATTCAGAGGGGACATTCAAATCTACGGGGACAGGGGATCCAAGCTCGGATAGCTAGTATTACCGTCAGCAGCCAAGTGTTTGAACATTCCATCTCACCTTTCACCGTCAAAAACACGGTGAACTCTGTGGCTACAGCAAGTGGGAGAGCGTGTCATTTTGGTAATGCCAATCCCCCACTCAGGGCTGCCATCAGAAATTATGGGGCCCGATACTGACAAAAGAGACAAGGCACCTCCCCCCCACCCCCACCGCTCCACCCCTATGTGATGTCATACATTGTGATATTACATATAGGTGGACCTACGGGAACGGTACAGAGAGCTGATGCGCAGGGAAGGCTTGTTTTAAGAAGTCCTCCCTGTGCATCAGCCCACAGTAGTCTCACAGCCATGTGCAGCTCTCCAGATATTGGTGGTAGGAGCTAGGGGTTGGCACCCCTCTCTGTAAGGGCCTGGGACACCAGTCCCCACAGTCCCCCCCCCCCTCCCCCGATGGCTGCCCTGCCCCCACTCTCCAACATAAAGAACATTGAGTGTGGTTAGTATTAGAAAGTAAGTTACCAACAAGCTTACAAGTTACCTATTTAACTCCACAAATGGACTGGACGGACTTGATGCTGCCAAAAAATATTAATAAAAGCAATATAAACCTCGGTGACTATTACAACAAGTTGGTATGCACGTTTTCCCCTGAATTGCGTTACTTTTTCTAACATCAGACATGACATAATTTTAAATATTTATTTAGTTGGCCCACGGTGAACAGCGAGCCCTGAATCTTTATTTTGCTGTAAACCAGTTTTCAATCAGAATTATAAAGAGGACTTTGTAAGACCTTCAAGCTATGTTTTCCAGTTTATATTGGGGAATTTATGTGAATAGGTGTGTTTATGTGAAAGCTGTGATTATTTATGTTCTGTGCATGCAATCATTTCTCAGCAACATGCACGTGAGCCTGACAGCCTGTGAATGCTGTTTGCCGTACACTGGTATAGTGTGGCTAGATATTCCAACTGCAACTGATAACATGTAACTGTATCCTGTGCTGTTTCATATATGACTATGATGCTGTTATCACTGCTGTAGTCATAACCACAGCTCTGATATTATATAACATTTAGTTTTTATCTGGACACTCACTTTGGGGGTCATTCCGAGTTGATCGTAGCTGTGCTAAATTTAGCACAGCTACGATCATCATCCCTGACATGCGGGGGGACGCCCAGCACAGGGCTAGTCCACCCCGCATGTCAGTCCGGCCCCCCCCACACAAATACAAAAGCATCGCACAGCGGTGATGCTTTTGTATTTGTGAAGTAACTCCCGGCCAGCGCAGCTCCTGCGGCTGGCCGGGAGCTGATTGTCACTGCCACTGGCCGCAGCGGCCCGTCCCCCCAACGGCCTGCATTGGCCGGATCGCGCCGCCTAAATGGTGGCTTAATGCCGCCGTCCAGCCCTCTCCCGCCCAGCGACCGCCGCTGTCTCAGAGGCGATCGCTAGGCAACGACGGCTGCCATGCGCCGGTGCACTGCGGCGCCGGCGCAGTTCCGACCCGATTGCTGCGCTGCGACAAACTGCAGCGAGCGATCGGGTCGGAATGACCCTCTTTGTGCAGAGACAGATCACAGGCTAACCTAGGAGGTTTATATACTAAGAGGCAGCTTGTGAAAGCGTCCGATACTCGCGTGCTAAAGCCCGTCATTTTAAAAGCGAAACTCCCTTGTCTTAGGGGAGGAAAGAAATGTTTATATTCTACTAATTTACAGTAAAATTTATTTCTGGGCTAAGTAGTGAGCTTGTGTATACAATGAAACGTTTGATAAATAAAATATTTGGTATGCTTCACATGAAATTTAGTACATTTATCATTATGTATTAACAGATACTTATATAGCGCACACACATTCCATAGTGCTTTACAGAGAGAATATTTGGGCAAACACATGAGTCCCTGCCCCAGTGGAGCTTAAAGTCTGACTTCCCTACCACATGCACATACACAAACGGGTTCAATTTTGTTGGGAGCCAATTAACCTACCAGTATATTTTTGGATTGTGCAAGGAAAGCGGAGTACCTGGAGGAAACCCTCGCAAATACAGGGAGAATATACAAACTCCACACAGCTAGGGCATCGAACCCATGACCTCAGTGCTGTGAGGCAGTAATGCAAATTATTACAACATCCGTACATAAAATGGACATTTCTATTTTTGCTATATGCTGTAAATTCTATGCCTATCACTGTGCCCAGACATTCTGCTTTCTGAAGCAGTAAGACTGCACATATACGTTTTGCAATATTATGGGCAGAGGTGGAAAATGCACCTGGAAGATTGGAAATTTTGCATATTGTCATTTTTTAAGATTGTAATGGAGCTTGATGCGATCAGGTTGCTTGGTAATAGGGACAAAATGGCGGGAACTCATCTGTCATGTCCACCTTGCCTGACTGAAGTGACATGATTCTTTTATACACACTGACATAAACATTTGTACATGACTTAAGTGTACTTTATGGTACAATTATTATGATTTCCAAGCATTATCAGATCAATAAGATATATTTATCAAGAAATGTGACACACTATAAAGCTTAAGCTGGGTACACACTAGATGAGGTGTGTGTACCCAGCAACATCGTCAGCGACGGGACCCAGCATCGACAAACACATACATACTTGCCAATGTGGCAGCGACAGCAGAGGCCATGCTGCCACCCCTGCTAGTGATGTCTTACGTTGGCCCTGACGGAGGATTTTGCAGATGATACGCGGGAGCGAGCATCATCAGCACTAGATATGTCGGTCTGATCCGCAGGATCAGATGACATATTGTCTAGTGTGTACCCAACGTCTAGTGTTCACCCCACTACCTGCTGGCTTGGAATTTGCCTCAGGTAGCATCATCATAATGGATGCATCAATGCTCATAAGATAGCAGCCTATCGGTTGACACGGAAATAGTGACATCACTGAAGCATAAGGTACTCCATGGTGTCATATTGACTCAGTCTACAAAATGTCTGCCTTCATTGTGTGAAGGTGATGGTTAGTCTCTTCACCCCACTACCTGCAGGCTTGGAATTTGCCTCAGGTAGCGTCATCATAATGGATGCACCAATGCTCATAAGATAGCAGCCTATCGGTTCACACGGAAATAGTGAAATCACTGAGGCATAAGGTACACCATGGTGTCATATTGACTCAGTCTACAAAATGTCTGCCTTCGTTGTGTGAAGGTGATGGATGGCAGATAAGAAACCTTCTCATTCAATGTTTTAGAAACCTTCTTTTTATTATTTCTGTTATAGACAGTTACTAAATGTAATTTTTAATAAGTGTCATTGTATAGAGTTGTAATGCAGAAAAGTTGGTGTCTATTCACTACTATCTTACTATCACTCTGTCATTTGGCAGTAAGGGTGTATTCTAAATATAAACATATAACAAAGTGATACCAGTAAAACGCCCTTGCAGGTGCTAGGTATTTTATACTGGCATAGCCCTGTAACTCATCGGCAATAATCTCTTCTTTCTCCAGAACCCACAGTCAATACATTAAGCACACGCCACTTTCACAGCCATAAAAACAAGAGTCAGCGGAAATACGTTTTGATATTTTCCACACATAAACCTTTCAGATATGACTATTCCAATTAAATAAAAATGTAAATTTAATGATAGAAAGTGATGAGCTTGACAAGCAAGGGGCATAAACCGGTACTTAATAGCTTCATTTGCTATAATAACAAAGAGAAACGGGATCTTTACAGATGAAAGCGTTTCCTTCATGGGTAAAGTGCAATTGGGAGTTTTCAAAAACCAATGTTGAAAAATATATGAAAATGGATCATCTCCGGGGTCTCATTTTATAAACAAGTTGAGCTGGAGGAATCCGTGCTTGAATAATTACCAATATGGTTAGTACCTTCTGATTTAGTTCTAAGAGGCTGTTTGCTTCAGGCACTGAATTCCAGAAAAAGCTTAACCCAATGGATGCCACTGGCAAGTTGGCATCTAATGCTACAGGTCTTATGAAAGCAGCAAGGCAAGTCTCGTAACATCGATGGCAAATTAATGCATCACGTCTCTGCATGACCATCGCAAGATGTCTCTTGAGAAAACAGTCCTATAACATTTACTTAAAAAAGGTTGATATTTCATTCTGATCATCTGTATCCATATTACCTTCTCCTTTAGGTGACAGTATTAATTCAACGTACTGACATTATAGAGAGAAAAATCAACTTACATTTGCTCAATACAGCCAAGGAAAATGTCAAAATGAAGATTTCATCACATGTTGCAGTTAATTGTTATTTTAAAAACCAACAACATAGAAATATACCACAAAATGTCAGTAAATTCTAGTAACTGATTATATGGGGATTCAATTAGCCACGGGAGCCACGTTAGGTCATGGAAGACTTTTTACATTTACATGCGGCCTATGAAGGTGCGTGCAAAATCAGATTACTGTAAATGGCTGATAATGTGCAATTAAATCTGCCCCAATACACTTTATTCATTCACATTTTAATTTTGTCTAAAATATCACTTTGTTGTATTTTTGATTTGGAATATGACTAATTAACAAAATACAGCAAGTACATACTATGGAGGGAAATTGAATTCTCAGAATGACTTTGAAGTGTTGATTTCCTCCCTAACAGTCTAATCACCTGTAATTATTCTGCATTAAAAGAGTAAAAAAAAAACGCCAAAAACTGTGACATACATTCAGCAGTGTAACAGGCTGGCAGTGCATCCTGTGCTGGCATCACCCCCAGAGCACATGACATCATGACGCTGAGCAGAGGGAGCGGGGCCAGCACCAGGAAGTGCAGCAGTGCACAGCCATCCTGGCTGCAGCGGCCTACTAGCTAGAAGTAAAGTCCGTGGAACAGGGAAAGCGACACCCCCAAAGACCTGCGTTCTATGTGACGCCGCTACTCACACATTCCTACTTCCGGCCGTGAGTACATTCCAAACAGTATACCTCACATACATTGAGTTTATATTTATTTCATTTTTCTTTTTCGTTGCTTGAAATCTTCTCTAATTTTGCACGTGGGATTCCTCAAGGACTGGTGACCAGTCCAGGTCCAGCTAAACCCTGCTTTACTTTTCCCCATCCACTCTTTACACTTGGCATAGAGTTTATAGTCCACATTACTGTGCCCACCACTACTCTTTGGTGAATGGATTTGTTATCTATAAATATATCCAGAAGTACAGCATATAGCAAAATTCAGAAAACAATTGAGAAAAAAAATATCTATAAACACAAAGGGGCATTTTAATGATATGGTTTCTGGAACAGGCATTGGGTAATGTACACTTTATAATCTCACTAGGCAGCAAATTGGTTAATTTTATTTTTTTGTTGCAAAGATGGCAGCACATGATTAATGGCTGGATCTTCCTTGGCTTTCTAGCATTGAGGCCCCAGGTCTGATCTGACAAACATCCCCATCGTTTACAGCCAATCAGCAGATGTAAGCACACAGGGCCTGTCAGGTTGACATATCATTTCTGCGACAGTGTCAGCGAGTATTAATGTTCAATTATGTGTCCTAGAAATAACCCTTGCCTTTATTCATTGTGTAACTGCGCGCGTGGCACAGCGGTAATTCAAACGACAAGGGCACAAATGCCCGCAATAACCAAGTAGCTGTGAGCTGACTTCCAACATTGAAATGACATTGCCTTGCGGTCCTGAATGGAGGACTTTTATTTATCTTCATTTATTTTATATTTTTGTTTTTCAGATAGGCATGTTTGGGTCGCCCTGGAGACCTCCTCGGACACCCTCCAATCTCCCCCTTTTGTGTTTACATGTCAATAACTGTTACATGCGGATCTCCCTATGGGATTCTGCTGTTATCAGCTGCCGTTATTAAAATGTATCGCCTCTGGGGTAAGAAATGAGAACGCAGAGTTTGTCCATTTACATACCGTAATGTATACAGTAATCACAAACTCCAAACTACACAAATCTTATCCGTTAGAGCACTAATTTTTAAGTCCAACTGTACTCATTATTATTATTATTATTATTATTTATTACCAGTTATTTATCTAGCGCACACATATTCCGCAGCGTTTTACAGAGAATAGTTTGGCCTTTCACATTAGCCTCTGCTCCAGTGGAGCTTACAGTTTATATTCCCTACCACATGCACACGCACCCACTTACACACTAGGGTTACAATTAACCTACCAGTATATTTTGAGATTGTGGGAGGAAACCGGAGTACGCGGAGCAAACACACGCAAAAGCCTGGGGAGAATATACAAACTCCACCCAGTTAGGGCCATGGTGGGAACTGAAACCATGACCTCAGTGCTGAGAGGCAGTAATGCTAACCATTATTACACCATCGTACTCATCATATATACACATATATACGTAGAAGTATAACAAATTAAAGGGAATCATTTGATTTAGCTATAATTTCAGGTTGCAGTTATGTGACCGGCAGTTAGGAGACCGCCGGTTACAACACCTCCCCCTACAACCCGCCCCCTCACTATCCCAATGGTCACCATGTCGCCCAACTGGGACTATTCCCATAGAGTGGGAATAGAACCCTTGGCAACCGCAGCTCGCCACCGAGCCCGCAGCATGGCCAGTGCAGCGTTCCCGCAAGGGGCTTGCTGCACTCACCCCCCCCCCCCACACACACACACACACACACACCTCCCCCCGCCCCGTGTGCCAGCCAGGATTACACACCCATATTTTCTCACTGTAACTTTATCGCTCTTATTGTACATGACGGGATTCAGAAAGAAGCTTTTTTTCTGCCAGGATGGTCATTGTACTTTTACATTGCAAGCCTGTCTTCTGGTTGTGCTAGAACTTTAAGGAAAATGTTATAAGAGTCAGTATCAGCTGGAGAGATAGCAGGACGTGTTTGTTTGGGTAACCTCCTTCTCACAACATCAGTCCCTTGGGTTTAAATAACTGAAAGGCCATTAATTTATCCTCTTGTCTCCCAATGTTTATTTAAAGGTGAAACTAAACATCATCAATCTACTTCCTGGTTAAACAAACCCACAAGTGTGGATTCCAGCAAGATAGAGCCACATGTGTGTAACAAACTATTGTTGGCAGGCTTATGTTACCCGTATAGTTAACATGTTAGAAACACATTAGTATCACCATCATCTTATTTATATAATATCACCAGCAAATCTAAAGAGCTATGTGAAATACCAAAATGTGGGTGAAATTCTAAATCATTAAAAAGTCTTGGCATTACCTACATAAGTATATAGTATCTGATTTACACAGCATTGATCAGTAGCTTTAATATTGATTTACATTTCATTAGGAACCACAGTTAGTAAAGAACTCTAAATTAAATATACAACTATGGGAAATAACTAATTGAGGTCATAGTGGTACTAAAAAAATAAAGATATTTCAAAGCTAATGAAATAAAGTAGTTTTTTTTTTTTTTTTAACAATAAGGTGTATTTTACCCATTAAATTTCACCCTAGTGTCATCTGAGTTAAAATTTCACATTTTACAGACATTTCAAGAAAAGAAACATCCGATGGAGGTCATTGCATTCCAGGACTTTTTGCCACAGCAAGATGGACTTCCTGACATAACTGTCTTGTTTTGATTCCCAGGGTCCTGTCATTTTTGTAATTGATGATGCTTTGAGGCAATGCAGAGGGTTTTTTTGGGGGTGGGGGGCATTGGGTCTCAATAAAGACTAAAGGGAAGGTCACTGCACTGGGTTATGCCTTTTATCCCTGCTTAATGCTGTTCTAGATTGCAGAAGCGGTCAGTGCTAATAAATACATTTATTTACCAAGTCCTGAATGTGTGTGTACTCGCCCTGCTGCTCTCTAAGCTCTGTACCGTACCCAGGACCCTTTAAAATGTATTTTTAGCATGTCTGCTGTCAAATATTCCAGATGGGAACGTATTTTTTCTAATTTTTTTTTCTTTTACATATACAAATGCGATGTTGATTGATGTGTACATATTTATATTGTAATTCTGAGAGCAGTTGCTCCATTACTTATCAATGCAAACTGCAAGTAAAGGAGAAGTAGGCATCCTGCCAATTCAGTGACAGCACAGCATGTCTTACCCAGGTTGCCATGGGTGACTAGTGAGTTGGCATCCTGGAGACTAGCACAGAGCAGCCACTGACTAATGACTTCTGGATTCCAAGTGACCTCTGATCCTTAATGTCCCAGACAAAACAGATGACCTAGTTAAAAAGGCACCACGGCCCTGGAAGATTAGAGTTAACATAACAAATAAAAACTAGCAAACCGACACAGAAAGCCAAATGTTTAGTGTATTTTACATAGGACAACATCATGGCAGCCATTATGTGGTAGGTCATGATAGGTTATCATGATCGGAAATACATGTGGACATAAAGAAAACATATGTTAGGACATGTACGCCACGCAAAATGCCCCTATCCCAATGATGTTATTCTATAGATCCATGTATTCCAAACATCTTGAGGGATGTCACAGAATTTGAAGAAAGCATCATGCACTTATTGTGTTACTGGCTGTGGTGTGAGTGATAAATCTACTAAAGAAACAACAATGAATATTTTTTAAACGTTCAGACACTAATGATAATTTGCAGAAAATAATGTCATACCTGACAATAACCCAAGCTACTCAAGTTACTGGTGATTGGTGTTTGAGGTCCTCTGTGATAGAAGTATGAGACTGATGTGGCTGGCAGAGGAGTCAGACATTGGGGTAAATGGGGTCTGAGTTGCCGGAGGTGTGGGACTTAAGACGAGAATGCCCGTATTTTTAAAGCGGCACTCAATTACAAGGCAAAACCAGGTTGGATTTGCCTTGTAAATAAGTCCCGCACTTCTGGCAACGTGGACCCTATTACATTTACCCCCTTGAGTATCTTCTGATTTTAAATATCTTGAATAATTTTAAAAGTAACAGTAACTCTTACGGTCTGCAACAAAGACAAAACTGGTACAGAGTTTAAAAGGGTGTATTTACTAAGCCTTGGATGGAGATAAAGTGGGCGGAGATAAAGAACCAGCCAACCAGCTCCTAACTGTCATTTTTCGAACCCACAAACAAGGAGGAAGGGGGGTGCAAATCCCCACCCCCAAATTCCCTTCCGCACACTGAAAATTACCTGTAACCATCCCTGAATCTATCTGGTAATAAAATTCAGAGAATTCGTCACAAATGTTTGCAAACACATGTTTAGCTTTATCTCCATCCAAGGCTTAGTAAATACACCCCTAAGTTCCCTATGCAAGATACTGATTTGGACTTCCATCTCTTTTTCTGTTCCATCTCTTTTTCTGCAACAACACACACACACACACACACACACACACACACACACACACACACACACACACACACATACATATATATTTGTGTGATGAAGACACCTCCATACCCACTGGAGCCCAGGTTGCCTAATGGATAATACAGCTGCAATCTGGAGCAGTGGCATCTCTGGGTGGGCACATTAATAAAGATTGAATATCGTCACCATAGTGATGAAGCTACACCTGGGAAAACGACATGGGCCTGTCAGTGCTCAGATCAGGAGAGCACCACCCTAATGTCCCTCAGCAGAGTATCTTCCAGCACCCTCCGCACGTGGTGACCCAGTCGTGCTAATTATATAATCCGTCCTGCTGCATCATTGGGTGAGCAGTGCCAGAATTACTCTTCTGTGTTCGTGACTAAATCTCCCATAGATCACATGAGAACAGATTTAGAAATTAATGAAATTCCAGCAGGAATAAAAAATAAAAAAAATCACAGCATTACAATAAAGCATGTGACTGGCCTGCTTGCCTATTCATATTCAGGCTTCAGCATAATCTAAATGTAGTTCACATGACAGAGGATGTTGGAAGTCAAACAGCTATTTCAACAAAAAGCATAATGAAAGCATTTTTATTGTTATTATAAAATATCTGACGGCTCCATGGGGGAGCTATTTACACTGACATTGTTCAGTGGCTGCTAAACGGCTTGTTCATGTCATGGTAACTAGAAAAGGCAGATGCCCCATCCCCCATGTTATAGATGTTTATATAGTATGGAGTTAAGAAGTCACAAACAGGGACTGTGACTCAATGAGGACTGTACACATGTAGCAATGTATTCAGTAAACACATGTGTAATTATATATGGTTTGCATTACCTGAGTGATGTAATATTTCAACTCATTTAGGTAAACTGGATACATAAATAAGGTACCTCCACTTCCAGAAAGATTGTCACCATAGCTGATATGGGAATAGGGGTGAGAGTTGGTGCTACTATTTACCATTATTATACATGGTTATATTAACATTTTTGTAAGACAAAGGAAATGATTCAATCATACTGGTTATTACATTTGTATTCTAATCATACCAGTGTATGCGCTCCTGATAATTTGGTATCTAAAAGTGGTAATTCATATCCCTGTCAATAGGAGGCACTGCCAATGTAACTCATTGATGACTAAACCACCAATAAGGAGTGAGAATAGGATAACTAGCGCTTGGAGATGATTTAAACTCCAAGCGCCGGCAGAACAGGCAGACTGCACAAAGGTGCAGTCAGAAAGGGGTCTACCCGCGAATATGCTGGGTCCAGCCTGCAGTATGAACGGGGTTGGATCTGGCATTTTGGTGGAAAAGGGGTATTACTGTAGACTGATATTTTGGCATCATTTGTAACACTCCAGCAGAGGGCCCAATTGAAAATGATGCTCTTGGTTTCTAAAGGTGCTTGTATCTTCTAAGTAAATAAGATGTATCTTACATACAGCTATGCAAAGATCTCAATTCTTTTACTAAAACTAAAAATGATTAATTCTCTATAAGATGAAGGTAAGGCAACTTGTAGGAGTTAGCATATTAGGGCTTGTGAATATGTAATATGAGTAGGAAGCTACAGCTCAGTGAATTGCTTAATTGCTAATACCCTTCATGACTGAGGTACAGACTTGCTTATTGTTTTTCTGTGACTTCCTTCCCTGATCTCCATGTGGCAAGTGCAGTGAGAGATATGATGGACAGCGGCTTAAGATTGACCGGCTACAGCCAGGAAAAACTATATCTCATTTTTTTCCTCACATTTTTGTTTCTAACTTTTTTTCCGTGTATGTGGTACTGTGGGTGGCCTAGTCAAGGGCCTAGCCAAGTCTTACAGCCCCCAATCAGTACCACAGAGGCATATAAGTATAATTCCACCACTCTGGTGAGATTTGGATGAATCATAGATGCCTTTCTATGGCCACATTATGCAGGCAAAACCAGCCCTACTGCCATATAATGCTAAACAGGAATGCTGAAAATCAATGTGATTCTATTTTTATATATATATATATATATATATATATATAGAAAGAAGGTGAAAACAGCGCCTACTAGTGCAGTATATTAGGATCCTTCAAATGAAAACCTCCACCAGTTCAATAACACCCTTAGAAAAACGCAAGTACCATCATGAGTGGAGTTAACCACTTAATTAAATCGCACGCTCTCAAAATGGGAATTCCCGAACTGGATAGATTTCTCCCTTCAGCTCCAGAACCTCATGGTACTTCTAATGCTCAATGATCACTAATGAAAAGAAAGAAGGTAGCCGAAATAGTGTAATAAATTTTTAACACCAGTTTAATTGATGAAGTCCAGGCTTGATATGCCATAAGGACGAAACGCGTTGAGGAACAGAGACCGAACTGTATCTACTACACATCAGATAAGCTATTTTTACATTATTTTGATGTATGGGTATTTGCTTTGTTTTTTAACAATTAAACTGGTGTTAAAACTTTATTACACTATTTCGGCTACCTTCTTTCTTTTCATTGGTGATCATTGAGCATTAGAAGTACCATGAGGTTCTGGAGCTGAAGGGAGAAATCTATCCAGTTCGGGAATTCCCATTTTGAGAGCGTGCGATTTAATTAAGTGGTTAACTCCACTCATGATGGTACTTGCGTTTTTCTATGGGTGTTATTGAACTGGTGGAGGTTTTCATTTGAAGGATCCTAATATACTGCACTAGTAGGCGCTGTTTTCACCTTCTTTCTAGATCCATCAAAACAGACCGACTGAACACCGGTCACCTGGATTACGGCTGCCACCCTGTCAGAGGGAGTGTGGATTGAAGACAGAGAAATTGGACATTACCACTGTCTCTGGACTAAGACTCTCTTTATTTTCACTCATTTGGTGTAGCGCTAAGTACCACCTTTTCACCGATAGATTATATATATATATTTATTTCTAATAGTTTATGTTATTGTTGTCTATAACCAAATGAGCCATGAGTGTCAGCTTTGATACACTGGAGTAATCAAGTTGGTCAATCTTGGATGATCTAAGACCATCCATCTTGCTGATCCATGAATTTCTTAATCCATATAGAAATCCCTAAAATATGGCATTCTATGGGGTAAATTATTATAATAAATACAAATAAAGCAGAAAATAAGATTTTACTCACCGGAAAATCTATTTCTCGTAGTCCGTAGTGGATGCTGGGAACTCCGTAAGGACCATGGGGAATAGCGGCTCCACAGGAGACTGGGCACAACTAAAGAAAGCTTTAGGACTACCTGGTGTGCACTGGCTCCTCCCTCTATGACCCTCCTCCAGACCTCAGTTAGGATACTGTGCCCGGAAGAGCTGACACAATAAGGAAAGGATTTTGAATCCCGGGTAAGACTCATACCAGCCACACCAATCACACCGTATAACTCGTGATACTATACCCAGTTAACAGTATGAAATATAACTGAGCCTCTCAACAGATGGCTCAACAATAACCCTTTAGTTAAACAATAACTATATACAAGTATTGCAGACAATCCGCACTTGGGACGGGCGCCCAGCATCCACTACGGACTACGAGTAAAATCTTATTTTCTCTGACGTCCTAGTGGATGCTGGGAACTCCGTAAGGACCATGGGGATTATACCAAAGCTCCCAAACGGGCGGGAGAGTGCGGATGACTCTGCAGCACCGTATGAGCGAACTCTAGGTCCTCCTCAGCCAGGGTATCAAACTTGTAGAATTTAGCAAATGTGTTTGACCCCGACCAAGTAGCTGCTCGGCAAAGTTGTAAAGCCGAGACCCCTCGGGCAGCCGCCCAAGAAGAGCCCACCTTCCTCGTGGAATGGGCTTTTACAGATTTAGGATGCGGCAGTCCAGCCGCAGAATGTGCAAGTTGAATCGTGCTACAGATCCAGCGAGCAATAGTCTGCTTTGAAGCAGGCGCACCCAACTTGTTGGGCGCATGCAGGATAAATAGCGAGTCAGTCTTTCTGACTCCAGCTGTCCTGGAAACATAGATTTTTAGGGCCCGGACTACGTCCAGCAACTTGGAGTCCTCCAAGTCACGAGTAGCCGCAGGCACCACAATAGGCTGGTTCAAATGAAACGCTGAAACTACCTTTGGGAGAAATTGGGGACGAGTCCTCAATTCCGCCCTATCCATATGGAAAATCAGATAAGGGCTTTTACAAGACAAAGCCGCCAATTCTGACACACGCCTGGCCGAAGCCAAGGCCAACAGCATGACCACTTTCCACGTGAGATATTTTAGTTCCACGGTTTTAAGTGGTTCAAACCAATACGACTTTAGGAAATCCAACACCAAGTTGAGATCCCAAGGTGCCACTGGGGGCACAAAAGGGGGCTGAATATGCAGCACTCCCTTAACAAATGTCTGAACTTCAGGTAGTGAAGCCAGTTCTTTTTGGAAGAAAATCGATAGAGCCGAAATCTGGACCTTAATGGAACCCAATTTTAGGCCCATAGTCACCCCTGACTGTAGGAAGTGCAGAAATCGACCTAGCTGAAATTCCTCCGTTGGGGCCTTCCTGGCCTCACACCACGCAACATATTTCCGCCATATGCGGTGATAATGGTTTATGGTCACTTCTTTCCCAGCTTTAATAAGCGTAGGGATAACTTCCTCCGGAATGCCCTTTTCCTTCAGGATCCGGCGTTCAACCGCCATGCCGTCAAACGCAGCCGCGGTAAGTCTTGAAACAGACAGGGCCCCTGCTGCAGCAGGTCCTGTCTGAGCGGCAGAGGCCATGGGTCCTCTGAGATCATTTCTTGAAGTTCTGGGTACCAAGCTCTTCTTGGCCAATCCGGAACAATGAGTATAGTTCTTACTCCTCTCCTTCTTATTAGTCTCAGTACCTTGGGTATGAGAGGCAGAGGAGGGAACACATACACCGACCGGTATACCCACGGTGTTACCAGAGCGTCCACAGCTATCGCCTGAGGGTCCCTTGACCTGGCGCAATATCTTTTTAGCTTTTTGTTGAGGCGGGACGCCATCATGTCCACCTGTGGCCTTTCCCACCGGTGTACAATCATTTGGAAGACTTCTGCATGAAGTCCCCACTCTCCCGGGTCGTGTCTGCTGAGAAAGTCTGCTTCCCAGTTGTCCACTCCGGGAATGAACACTGCTGACAGTGCTAACACATGATTTTCCGCCCATCGGAGAATCCTTGTGGCTTCTGCCATTGCCATCCTGCTTCTTGTGCTGCCCTGTCGGTTTACATGGGCGACCGCCGTGATGTTGTCTGACTGGATCAGCACCGGCTGGTGTTGAAGCAGGGGTCTTGCCTGACTTAGGGTATTGTAAATGGCCCTTAGTTCCAGAATATTTATGTGTAGGGAAGTCTCATGACTTGTCCATAGTCCCTGGAAGTTTCTTCCCTGTGTGACTGACCCCAACCTCGAAGGCTGGCATCCGTGGTCACCAGGACCCAGTCCTGTATGCTGAATCTGCGGCCCTCTAGAAGATGAGCACTCTGCAGCCACCACAACAGCGACACCCTGGTCCTTGGAGACAGGGTTATCAGCCGATGCATCTGAGGATGCGATCCGGACCACTTGTCCAACAGATCCCACTGAAAGATCCTTGCATGGAACCTTCCGAATGGAACTGCTTCGTAAGAAGCCACCATCTTTCCCAGGACTCGCGTGCAGTGGTGCACCGACACCTGTTTTGGTTTTAGGAGGTCTCTGACTAGAGATGACAACTCCTTGGCCTTCTCCTCCGGGAGAAATACTTTTTTCTGTTCTGTGTCCAGAACCATCCCCAGGAACAGTAGACGCGTTGTAGGAACCAGCTGCGACTTTGGAATATTCAGGATCCAGCCGTGCTGTTGTAGCACTTCCCGAGCTAGTGCTACACCGATCAACAACTGTTCCCTGGACCTCGCCTTTATAAGGAGATCGTCCAAGTACGGGATAATTAAAACTCCCTTTCTCCGAAGGAGTATCATCATTTCAGCCATTACCTTGGTAAATACCCTCAGTGCCGTGGACAGACCAAATGGCAACGTCTGGAATTGGTAATGACAGTCCTGTACCACAAATCTGAGGTACTCCTGGTGAGGAGGGTAAATGGGGACATGCAGGTAAGCATCCTTGATGTCCAGTGATACCATGGAATCCCCCTCGTCCAGGCTTGCAATCACCGCCCTGAGCGATTCCATCTTGAACTTGAACCTTCTTATATAAGTGTTCAAGGATTTTAAATTTAAAATGGGTCTCACCGAACCGTCCGGTTTCGGTACCACAAACATTGTGGAATAGTAACCCCGTCCTTGTTGAAGGAGGGGTACCTTGATTATCACCTGCTGAGAATACAGCTTGTGAATCGCCTCCAGCACTGCCTCCCTGTCCGGGGGAGCTGTCGGCAAGGCAGATTTGAGGAAACGGCGAGGGGGAGACGTCTCGAATTCCAGCTTGTACCCCTGAGATACTACTTGTAGAATCCAGGGATCCACCCGTGAGCGAGCCCACTGGTCGCTGAAGTTCTTGAGACGGGCCCCCACTGTACCTGGCTCCGCCTGTGGAGCCCCAGCGTCATGCGGTGGACTTAGAGGAAGCGGGGGAGGACTTTTGTTCCTGGGAACTGGCTGTATGTTGCAGCTTTTTCCCTCTACCTCTGCCTCTGGGCAGAAAGGACGCGCCTCTAACCCGCTTGCCTTTCTGGGGCCGAAAGGACTGTACCTGATAATACGGTGCTTTCTTTGGCTGTGAGGGAACATGGGGTAAAAATGCTGACTTCCCAGCTGTCGCTGTGGAAACTAGGTCCGAGAGACCATCCCCAAACAACTCCTCACCCTTGTAAGGCAATACTTCCATGTGCCTTTTAGAATCTGCATCTCCTGTCCACTGCCGAGTCCACAATCCTCTCCTGGCAGAAATGGACATTGTGTTTATTTTAGATGCCAGCCAGCAAATATCCCTCTGTGCATCTCTCATGTACAAGACAGCGTCTTTAATATGCTCTACGGTTAGCAATATAGTGTCCCTGTCTAGGGTATCAATGTTTTCCGACAGGGAATCTGACCACGCAGCTGCAGCACTGCACATCCATGCTGAAGCAATAGCCGGTCTCAGTATAATACCTGAGTGTGTATATACAGACTTCAGGATAGCCTCCTGCTTTCTATCTGCAGGCTCCTTTAGGGCGGCCGTGTCCGGAGACGGTAGTGCCACCTTTTTTGACAGACGTGTGAGCGCTTTATCCACCCTAGGGGATGTCTCCCAACGTGACCTGTCCTCTGGCGGGAAAGGGTACGCCATTAGTAACTTTTTAGAAATTACCAGTTTCTTATCGGGGGAAGCCCACGCTTCTTCACACACTTCATTTAATTCATCAGATGGGGGAAAAACCACTGGTAGTTTTTTCTCCCCAAACATAATACCCTTTTTTGTGGTACCTGGGGTAATATCCGAAATATGCAACACATTTTTCATTGCCGTAATCATGTAACGGGTGGCTCTATTGGAATGTACACTAGTCTCATCATCGTCGACACTGGAGTCAGTATCCGTGTCGACATCTGTGTCTGCCACCTGAGGTAGCGGGCGTTTTAGAGCCCCTGATGGCTTTAGAGACGTCTGGGCAGGCACAGGCTGAGAAGCCGGCTGTCCCACATCTGCTATGTCGTCAAACCTTTTATGTAAGGAGTTGACACTGTCGCGTAATTCCTTCCACATAACCATCCACTCAGGTGTCGACCCCGCAGGGGGTTACATCACATTTATCGGCACCTGCTCCGCCTCCACATGAGCCTCCTCATTAAACATGTCGACACAGCCGTACCGACACACCGCACACACACGGGGAATGCTCTGACTGAGGACAGGACCCCACAAAGCCCTTTGGGGAGACAGAGAGAGAGTATGCCAGCACACACCAACAGCGCTATGTAACACAGGGATTAACACTATAACTGAGTGATTTTTCCCAATAGCTGCTTGTATACACAATATTGCGCCTAAATTTAGTGCCCCCCCCTCTCTTTTTTACCCTATGTAGTCTGGAAACTGCAGGGGAGAGCCTGGGAGCGATCCTTCCAGCGGAGCTGTGAGGGAAAATGGCGCCAGTATGCTGAGGGAGATAGCCCCGCCCCTTTTTTGGCGGACTTCTCCCGCTTTTTTCTATGTATATCTGGCAGGGGTATTTTACACATATATAGCCTCTATGACTATATTATGTGTTATTTGCCAGCCAAGGTACTCAATATTGCAGCCCAGGGCGCCCCCCCCCCCCCTTCAGCGCCCTGCACCCATCAGTGACCGGAGTGTGAGGTGTGCATGGGAAGCAATGGCGCACAGCTGCAGTGCTGTGCGCTACCTTGATGAAGACCGAAGCCTTCTGCCGCCGATTTCCAGGACCCTCTTCTTGCTTCTGGCTCTGTAAGGGGGACGGCGGCGCTGCTCCGGGACCGGACGACCGAGGCTGGGCCTGTGTTCAATCCCTCTGGAGCTAATGGTGTCCAGTAGCCTAGAAGCCCAAGCTAGCTGCAAGCAGGTAGGTTCGCTTCTCTCCCCTTAGTACCTCGTAGCAGTGAGTCTGTTGCCAGCAGATCTCACTGAAAATAAAAAACCTAAAATAAACTTTCTTTTTCTAAGAGCTCAGGAGAGCCCCTAGTGTGCATCCAGCTCAGCCGGGCACAAAATTCTAACTGAGGTCTGGAGGAGGGTCATAGAGGGAGGAGCCAGTGCACACCAGGTAGTCCTAAAGCTTTCTTTAGTTGTGCCCTGTCTCCTGCGGAGCCGCTATTCCCCATGGTCCTTATGGAGTTCCCAGCATCCACTAGGACGTCAGAGAAATGTTATTATTACTAGTAAAAGCACTTGGCATCTGGCTGCTCACCTCAGCAGCCACCACTTCATACCCACCTACTCTCTCCCATCCTGACCCATTTTACTTAACTCTGGATTTATTTTTTTTAAAGGGGCAATCACTTGCAAGGCAAAACCATGCCTTGTTGTAAGTGATTGCCCCTTTAAAAAAATATATCCGAGATCGGCCAGCATTTCGCACCTCCAGCGATATCGGGCGTCATTACATCCGGCCCATTAGATATTGTTTTAGAGAATTAACTATTTTCAACTTAGTGATAGGCTGCTCTCTAGGGTATACTAACCGGTCCAGATCACAAAATAATCACAAAATATACACCACACCTCAGAACAGTTAGAAATGAAAAATGAAAAAGAGCCACGTTCCACCTGAACTATGATCCACCCAGAAATAACCACATTTGGGCAAAACGCCACCCTGCAAATCTGGACTTCCCATACAAAAAAAAAAAAGGACTGTAGGAAAGTACTATGGCACTACATAGTTAAATTGTCTTTAATCAAATAAAGAAATGAACACCATACACAATAATACCCCTGTGGACATATTTGCAACACAGAATACAGTTTTAATCACAGTGCGCTAATTCAGCTTTCAGCTAATTATTTTTCTGAGGCACAATATTGCGGATTATTTCTTGGCCTGCACAGGCAGTCGGCTCTCCAGCCTTAATACCTAAATGGTTCATATGCACCACATCTGTCATTCTGTCCTGAAGTCTATGAGGCACAACCAAAGCCCTGCAAGCCTATTGATTTCCTCTGCCTTTGCTTTAATTTACTTAACCATTGACAAATGCATGATCACATAAAGGGTAACTGTCCATTACCACCCTGTGCGCAGCCAATGTTTTTCTTCCGATTCCTGATAATATTTCCCAAGAAATACAATGTGTTTATCGTGTAATAATGAATAATAAAAGGGTTCACACCTGTTTTTGTCGACTAAGTGCGGCACTGAGGTATTTTATAACGTATTTACAGATTGAATAGATATGAAGATCTTATTACATCTGTGTGCGAAGGGTGGTAAATTAGACCCTAATTACATTAACAGGGAGGCTGGCTTCCAAACTTAAATTTTACATGCGCGCTCAATATAAATCTGAAAGCACTGCTGTGGTTTCTTTACGAGCTAGTGATTATAGCAACTTCCTATGTGGTCACTAAATATTCTGTTTACAAATAAAGCAGGAAGCTTTGAGCCAACTTGCCTGGGTAATAATCCGTTATTTTATCTCTCCCGTTTTTTTTTTTCCGTTGTTTTTTTTTTTTTTTTTACAGACCCTCGCCGCACAAGCACAGCAACAATCAGGAGGCCTGGTTTCAACTAATTACTCTATCACATAATTTCACAAATTGCCTTTCACAGGGGAGCCAAGTGCAAAATAGGCTCACAGTGGGATTTCAGACAGCAGCTTTCATTTACTACTCATTTCTTGTTAAATTAAACAAGAAAGAAGTGAAAAAAAAAAACCCGCTTGCAAATGAGGCGGGCAATTGTAGATCGTAATCATACCGTTCTAGACAAAGGACTCTGTGACACTGTGTATCTTTTAAAGGTTGTCTGAATATCCCAAATCTTATAGGCTTTTGTGCGTAAGGTGAGAAAAACATGCACTTTCACACTGGGGAAAGAAAAAAAAGAAAGCTGAGCGTTGTTCAAACTTGAAAGTAAAATAACTGTTAAAGCACTTAAGTGCTTTCATTGATAGAAAGAAAAAACGTAAAAGAATGAAAATTGCTTTGCTGTTTTAATGCTGACGGAACATTCCTATGTTCCTTCAGCATCTTTAGTACATAAGACCAGAATTACTATGCAAGGTTTTGTGTCAGCTTTCTGAGACTGCACAGGTTTTAAGGACTTTGTAAACTGTATTCCCATTACACAGCTAAAGCTCAGAAACCCATTATTGTTCTGGGGACAAATGAGCTTTGTGCTACTGCTCCTAGGTTGCAAAAGGTGCCAGGCCTTTCTTAATTCTCAATCTTGAAACCTGGGATATAAAGTTCGGGTGCAATATATAGGAGAGTTGATATGTACTACATCTAATGTATTTAATCTCATTGATTGGTGGCAACATAAATACTCAGAGACTCCCAAATTATGGGCACCATATATTTTATCCCCTCATCACAGCAATAAAATATCTTCTTTACCATTAAGGAAATCACTGAGGCAGCTAAGCAAATGTCGTAAGGAGGGCGGTGTGGCTGTTGCCGTCGCACACAGTGGGATGCCTTGGGAGAGGAATCTGCAATGCTCCCCAACAGCTGCAACCCACCTCCTCCGCCTACCGGCTCCTCCACTGTATGGGGAGAGACGTCAGGATGTCTGTGCCGTAGTTACCTGATGATGGCGGTCTCATCCACCCCTAGGGCGTAACTTTATGACTATATGCGCTCAGGGGTTGGGGGCTGCAGTAGCACAGGAGCCAATTCCATCCTGTTATGGGGTGAGAATGATGATTCAGTAGTAATGTTAATTAAAGCATTTTGCCGTTATGTTTAAAGTTAAAATGTCGACACAGTTAAAAAGCTTTAAGTAACTTCTAACACGTCGGCATTCTTGGGCTCAGCATTATGCTGTTAAAATTCTGACTGTTGACAGCATAATTATCAACAAATCAAACCAAATCCACTTGTGCTAAAGTTGTCTAAGATAAATATTTGCCCCAATACAGTGCAAGTGCACTGCAGACTGCCCCCAGTGGACACTTGTGATATACAGCAATAAACTTCTTCAAGAAGACTTTTTTAGGCAAAAGCTCTGAATCCTGCAAAATCTTTATACTATAGGTAGCACTGTCATTTTTAAATTCTGCATTTGTTAATCATCCAACACGTAGAATATCTTGGAAAGCTATAGCTATTGATAGTTTTTTCCCCTCAGTGGAATTGCCATATATTGTGTGGTAATTGAAATTGTGCGATATTTGCCAACAAACATTTGAACCTTTAAAGAGTAAGAACATAATTTATTCAACTTAAACCTTTATAAAATGATAGTCATAAAATGTTTTATGTGGTTGTTTTAACACTCTTTATAATGTCGACCTTTACTTTAGACTTGGATTACTCTGCATGAACTTCAGTGTTGAAGGACTATTAACATAACTGTTCTTGTAATTACATGAGGCCTTATTGGCTCATATGGAAACCTAGCCCTGGTTAGCAAAAAAATAAAATAAAAAAAAGCAAGTAACTTTGTATCTGGACCAAGCCATGCTGCAATGCAAAGGGAGGAAATACATTTATATTGTTTTGTATGCAGGATAAATACTGGCTGCTTTTGCAAGAAGCCCGCAAAAGTAAAATTTATTTTAAAACAGCAATTTAGATTTCAGTTTGAACACACCCCGCCCAAATCTAACTCTCTCTGCACGTTACTTCTACCCCACCTGCAGTGCAACATAGCTTTGCCCAGGTGTTACTTGCTTTTTTTGCTTTACTTCCAAATCAGAAACAGGCCCTGTGTTCTATACATATAGTCATAGGGTTTTGAGAGCAGGCTGCATTGAAATATATATATCTCAGCCTTTTTATTATTTGTTTCATCAATGTCGGCATAATACAAAGATTTACTTTACAGGTTTTGTTGAGTAACAACCACATTTACCAGGTCAGTCAACGAATGTGTTTTTTTTCCTCACTGGATTCCAAAATGTAACAAATCTAATGACCTTCGGTAGATCACAGACCACTTTTGTCAAAGTACACTGTAGAACAGGGACGTGCAGGCAGGGGAGGCAGTGCCTCACCTGTCATGCTCCCCATCATACTCAAGAGTTCTCACTATAAAAATGATTGGGGTAACACACAGAAAATATTTATTACTTATAAGCATCTTCTTTGCATTAATGCAATCATTTTTATAGATAAAATGGACAGATCTGCCGGGCTCCTCCAATTGCAGGGAGATAGAGATGAGGCAGCGGCAGCTCAGCCTCATCTCATACACTGTCAGGCAGACAGGCACTGTCTGTGCAGTGGGGCTGGGCTACACAGCAGCCAATCAGACCGCACAGAACAGGGAAATGGGAGGCATGCCTCACAGTGGGGGCGTGCTTGAGCTCTGATGGACAGCTTGGATTGGTCATGTGACCAATCCAGGAAATGCGAGAAGATTGGAGCTGAGCAGTGAAGCAGGGGAGGAGGGAAATGGGGACCCGAAATGCCAGCAGCTGCCACCTGTGCACAGTGACTGGGGTGAGTAGCTGCCAGCACCTGGACTCTGTGTGTGTGTGTGATCGTGATCTGAATTCAGTGTAGGGACATGACTGTGTGTGTGTGTGTGTGTGTGTGTTTGTGTGTGTGTGTGTGTGTGTGTGGCATCTGTAGTGAGTGTGGGAACGGGACTGTGTGTACGTGGCATCTGTAGTGAGTATGGGGACAGGACTCTGTGTGTGTGTCACCTGTAGTGAGACGTAGTGTACAGATATGTTCCTGCTCTCCCTCTCCAGGTGCTGCTGACTGTGAAGCAAGTGGAAATGCGGAGGGATCTTGCGGTTATCTGTATACTGCACATGTGGGGTAAACAAGCAATAGGCGACTACGCATGTGCCAGACCAGGCATACGCACAGAGTTTACAAGTGCATATAGATGTACTCATCTGTCTATACATGCATATAGGTGTACCCATATGTCTATACATATATATAGATATATGGCAGATACTCGCACAAAAAAACATCTGTAAGGGGCAACGCTATACTACTAGAGTACACTGATCAATTTGATAGTGCGCCATTTGCTCACCTGTGTGCAACTGAGTCTGTGTACAAAGTGCTACAGTGCAGAGGCCGCAACTTTTTTTCTCACGCCAAGTTCTGTCGTGCTTCATCTGCGACTTTATTTGTGTTTGTAACTCATTCCTAAAGTCGCAGCCCAGCATCCCTAGTATACTTTCAGGTGTTTAGCTGCATCTGTGATGTGAGGAAGATGCTAAATTGATTTAAAAAAAAGAACAGTACACCTAGGAGCATCTCAGTCGCACCGAACGCCTGGTGCCATATGGCGTATAGACGCTAGGTTATGAGAACACATCTGTAGTTAGTTCAGTTTCTGTTTACACTCTCCTTTCTCTTCTAAATGGGCACAAAATGAATCACACCTTTTTGTATTTATTTGAATTGTTCACTTATTGAGCACACAATTGTTGCAGTTCTTTGCTCTTAATGTGGCAATAAATATATACAAACTAAAGATGGAAAGAAATTTCCCAACACCGATTTAAACAGTGTAAATATATAGTACATGGACTCTAACAAATGCTCAAGTTTCTCTGACAGTTTCCAGTTTAGATGAAATCTTTAGTTACTGGAAAGTGACTGCAGGACGCATCTGTACTGGGAACTGTTTCCCCTGAAATAATCTGCAGAACATTTTCAAAGGGTCGCCTTATGGCTTTAGTAAAAGGATACTGAAAATAATAAAACATAATGTGGCATGACATGAAAGTGCCCAGATTTGCATTTTGCATGGTTTTATCATACTAAGTTAGAAATCAGGTAGTGTCAATTAAGGGCTCTGCATAATGTATAGTTATTTGAAACTCTCCCCTGATCGACTAAGTAATAGTGACAAATGGGGAGAGAATTTCATGGCAGTTACTGCTTCTAAGAAGACCTGAATTTAACCTCTCAGGGCAATAACTGGCAGGAAATGAGCAACCTGAAGGTCATCATTGGTACTAGAAGGTTTTTTTCAAGACATTTTAAAGTCTTCTTGCATTTATGGTGCAGGCCTTTTACATTTTATACACACACACACACACACACACACACACACACACACACACACGTATTTTGTAAGATCTGCATTTAACATTGCAGAAACTTTTTTTTACTTTACTTCTTTTACTGTATTTTTTACACTAGCTGAGCAGAGACGGAGAACATGGTGTCATAGCTGCTGAAATTGTGGCTGAATGATATTGTGGCTCTTTGTGCACCATGCTTTGTTTTCCGCTAAAGAATAACTTGACCTCTTCTTTTTTTTTTTCATTAACTCAACAATGTTTCCATGAATAGTCTTAATCATGAATACTGCCAGAAATTGATGTGATCAAGTCCAAATTAAAGGACACAGGGCCATGGATTGCATGTAAGGCAGACACATTGTTACACCAGCATCAGTTTACTGGTGAGTGAATATACTAGGGGGGGGGGGGGGGGGGGGGTAGTGAAAAATGCTATTATTTCTGTGGCTGGTTTCTTTAATTCTCTGACCAGCAAGGAAACAGATTCAGGGTATATGCATAGAAACTGGTTCGGCCCATGCCTTAATATTTAAGCATTCAGGGAAGAAACCTGAAACAGAAACCCCCAATTACGATAGGCACGTCTTCTCTTTTCTTATTCCTTTTTTTTTCTCATCTAATTATTCTTCTGTCTTCAGGTAGCTCCTCTTCACTATCAGTGATGTAATGTTATGATGTCACCTTCAAAGTAAGACAAGGGAGCTAGAGCCAGGAACAAGAAGATAGGAGCCAACTGCGTCCTTTAGGGCCAAGTGCACCACAAGCTGGGCCTGGGTGCAAGTGCACCACAAGCTGGGCCTGGGTGCCTCTGGGGAAGCAGCTATGTCACCCCATCGGAATTTGTGCCAAAGATGTCAGCACCGACCACACTGCCCTTAGTATGGCATGATAGGCGGCATTCGTCCCTCTGCTTGATAGGCAGCATATGTCTCTCTGCGTGATGGCTGAATTGAGCCCGCTGTGTGATGGGGTTGGATTTAGGTCTGCATCGGCTCTCTGCATGATGGTCTGGATTCGGCCGTGTGCATGAAGGGCTGGTTTCAGCCTTTGCGAGATGGGTTTGATTGACTGATGGGCTACATTCGGCCCTCTGCATGATGGGCGGCATTCAGCCTTCTGCATGATGGGCTTTAAGTTCCTTCTGTATGATAGACCACATTCAGTCCTCTGCATGATACATTCAGCTGTCTAAAGGATAGGCCGCATGCCACCCACTGTATGATAGACCACATTCAGCCCTGTACATCATGGACGGCATTTGGCCCTTTGCATGATGGGTGGCATTTGGCTTTCTGCATTATGGGCCTTCTGCATGATAGGTGACATTCGGCCCTCTACAAGGTGGCTTTCGGCCTTCTGCATGTTGGGCTGCATGCAGCCCACATATGACAGTCCGCATTCTGCCCCCTGTCCCACAATAGGACAACTTGTTGTGTTGTGAGAAGCGTGAACAAATCAAAATAACACTTCACAAAAAAATATATATATATATTTATATGCCGTGTAGGAACTTCCTTCCTATGATGGATTTCTTTCTATATGTCTATGTAACACTAAGCAACAAATCTACATCCAAAAACAGAAACCCATTTTCAATTTCTCTCCAGCTACGCGGCTACATGTGATCATGCTGGATATTTCAATAAATAATGCAGAGGTCTGAATGATATTAACAAACAGAATGAGGTTAGTAAAGATAAGCTTTATGCCACCACCTCTTTCTAAGAATAAACACTTGTGTGGTTCACGACTTCAAACACTATTTGGTTCATTGACTACATGAAATATCTTTGAATCAGCAATACCTGTACATTCAACGAACCACTCAGAACCAATTCAAACAATGCAATAAGCTTTATCAGCCTCCAGGGAGCGTACAGGAAGAAATTATAACACATTGTTATTTTCCTGTGGATGTGGGAAGTGAGCGGCATAATTCTAACTATTACCTTAAGTAAACATTTATATAGTGATAATAATGCAAATAAGTTTAAAGTGTTTGTTATACAAGTTCAACTTAAGATGTGTTATATTATATTTTTGACTAAATTGTGCTATGTATTTAATGGTAAGGTATTATGTAAATAGAGGTTTAGCTTTGTTCATATTAAATTACCGCCATTTGTTAAACAAACATTTAAAGCACTGCATCCTACAACAGAGTAAGATCTTGTTTCATATAGCTGTTAAAGATTTCCTATATATTGTTTTACTCTGCATGTGGTGATATTTTATATTATTTATTTCTTCAAGCCTTCTAAACAACTTAAATAGGGCACCCACTGCTTATACTGCACGGAGGCAGCCATATTTAGGCATTAAAATCCCATGCTCGAGTTCAAGACTATGCCCGTGCTGCACCCCTTCAGTGAAACACTCTCCCCCGCTCCATTAGATTCTCCCCGACCTTACAAAGCTTCAAACGGGCACTAAAAACCCACCTATTAACCAACATACCCTTCCGATGCATAACCTAGTCCTGAAGCTGCTCCTCCATCCCCCAGCCTCATGCCTTGAACATCTCGGCTTTGCTTACATACTGCCATCAGGCTACCGCCTGCTTGCTTGCACCTTATGTCATGTGCCTGTCGCCCCTTCACACTAGATTGTTAGCTCTTCAGAGCAGGGTCCTTTTTCCTCTTGTTGTCTAAGCCCTTTTCTCGACACATTTCACTCGCAGCTCTCTCCTACTCAGCGACCATCTTTACCTGCTTTTTCTCCAGCTGGTAAAAGCTCATCCCTATCTATGGCCGCCAGCCCCAAGTAGTACGATGATTACTCCCTCGCTACGTACATCTAAGCTGTATTATGTTTTGAGAATTGTGGTGCTCTTTGTTACCTGTACTCTATTTCTGTTATTTATTTACTGTAAGTTTTGTCTCCCTGTGCTGTCCTTTGTACGGCGCTGCAAAACACTTGTGGCGCCTTATAAATAAAATGTAATAATAATAATAATAATTAAAATGCAGTGATGTCACTGGTACCTTGCAAACTGCTAAGATGTGTTCTCTTATATAAATTAGAAGTACTGGCAAAATGATTGGGTTTGCTGTGCTGCTCGTAATTAGCTGAACGAGATAAGCATTAATGTGACTTGGTATGCAAGTCTGCTTAAAAGATACAGCAGGAAGCCACAAAGGCTATGGAATTAAAAATGACAAGAGGAGAAAATCAACGAGATCACATATAGGAGTGTTAATCAATTCTCGGCGATCACTATTTATTAATTTACCCCAAAGTTTCAGAATTTACAACACCCCTCTATGGGATGCAAGAAAAGAAATATGTGATGTTTGTGGCCGCAAAGTGACAAGAAAAGACCAGAACACCAGCACCTTCTGGCAATCACCCATACGTGAATAATGATGCCTTATGTGACAATTACTTCTTTAAATATTAACTACAATAAAACTAATATTCTATTATTTGTAAGAAAAAAAAAGGTCTGTGTTTCCTTTGAATCCTAGTTCTGGATTTGCGTCTTTTCAAAAAAGTAGTCTGGTTGAGGGGATGGCAACAATGTTTGATATGACAGTAGTGATGAACTACAACTCCCATAAGCCACTGAATGCATTCCACTGATACAAGGAAGAAATGCTTTAAGGCTGATGCTGAGTTGAACACAATAGCGCCCAAAGCACAGCGGTAAAACACAAAGGGGGGGATTCAAATGTTTGAAAAGTCGTTGGGTGTCTGTTTTTTCCTGTCTATTAGATAGGAAAAAACAGACACCCAACTGACTTTTCAAACAACTGAATATCCCCCTTAATTTCATACTTTCAAAATTAACAATTGCGCGCAGTTGCAAAAGTCGCAGCTATGACAAGATGTGTTCACGTCAGCGCCAGTACTGTATGCAACAGGTGTACGTGCACTTATTATTATATTTTCCACCAGTTGTTTTGCTTGTGAAAGACACATTTGCTATTAGGATTCCAAACTATTTTTATTAACTGAAGAATACAGCAGAAATAACTCTATATCTTGTTCATAAAAAATGGGTAAAACACGCACAGAAGAGTAAAGTAAATGCACAAGCAATGAAGAAAGTACATATCAGCATCAGCAGTGTATACCCAATTAGCCATTCCAAAACTATTCACTAGTGCTGGCTATTATCATCATCATCATCATCATCATCATCATCACCAGTGTGTATTTGCACCATGACACGGCTTGGATAGATATATATGTGCTCATGTGCTGATCTGCATCTATTCACTATTATGCAAACACACAAACTCAGCTTAAATGAGACAACCCCTCCCCTGTCCCGTCTCTCCAGCTGACAGCTGATGTGAGGCTCAGGATGTGGCACATCTGCATAGCTGTATATGCCTTTAGCATGTTTTCTTGGCATGTGCAGGCTGGCATCATCAAGTTGTCTGCTTGCATCGGCTAGTGTTTTGCATAGTCACTATGTCGACGGGGACCATGTCCATCATGGAATGCAGGCGCAGACATGTCAACAAGGTTAATATTCTACTTAGAACATAAGGGGCGGATTAAGAGAGGTGAGGCTGTGTGCAGACTCCGTACGGGCCCCTCCTCTCTGGCAGTGGCTGCAGCGTTGAAGACTCTGGCTTTGTGACAGAGGCTACTGTGCATGTGCAGGTCTCCGGTAACATGGCGCCCATGTCTTGTTCCCTGGGACATATCTACCGCATATGCACAAATCACTGGGAACATGGCAATCGCACATTTTCCTGCTGATTTATGTCTGCAGCACCGACTGCCATGAAATTTCTGAGTGGTATGTATAATTATATGGGTGCAGGATGTGTGGTGTGGCCCCATTCCGCCCCCCATCCCATCAACCCAGGGGCCCGTTTGCACCGCATACCTGGCACCCATTATAGAAGCATGTCAACTGGATCATCATTACAGCTGCAAACATGCTGGTTAAGCAGCATCTTTAAAGTTGTATTGTAGATTCAGTTAACATGCTGTAAGAAGCATGTTATCCTTGTTGACATGCTGGCGCCTGCATTCTGGGATTGACATAGTGACTGTAGATCCTGTAACTGCTTCCCATGCTAAAAGCTATAGAAAAGCACTGGCAAATACATGGAGCATTACAGGTACAATCTCTCCGTCCCCACTGAGAAGTACCACTAAATGGAGTTGGAGGGGGTGGGACAAACCCATAGGCATTCCACATGCAGTGTCTGTTACAGAGAGCAACCAAGAAAAACAACCGTATTTCCTCAGAAGACCAGGTGATGATGTGTCTCACAAAGTATTGGCAAATATGTATGTTTGGGCCTAATACATGTGTTGGGTATAAATAAATAATTGACAAGATGTTTTGAACCAAATACTTCAAAGAAGAAGGTAATTTGTATTATTAGACACCTCTATGTCTACCACACATTAGCATGGAACTGGGGCTGATGAAGCTTTGACAGAGAATCACTAGGAGTGAACTTACCGTTAGATGTTGGAAGAGCCATGCCCTCATGATGTTGGTGGCCACTTTGGGAAAGATACCGCGCTTTTTATGACGTTTTTTGTCTTTGTCTGGGTCATCGTCATCCCCCGTGCTTGGTGAGGCTACACTGTTGTCCAAACCGTCACCTGTAGAAATACAAATGATTTATAACTTGGATACATTTGTCTTTGGGTGAAGCCAACATTTCATATTAACTGCAATACAGGATCATAGTCACAAAAGCTTAAATATTTCTGAAAATTATCGTTGGTGGTAATACTGGAACTTTACGAAAATGAAAGTAGACATCATAAAACTCTGTGGTTACTAAACTAACATGAATGCCCACCATTAATGTCATATGCCCCCTTACTTTATAACGGATATTGCTGCAAACAGGTTGAGAGATTACATAAAGACTGTAACCGACTATTCAATCAGGTTCTTTAATACCCCTTTCACACCGCACAAATAACCTGGTATCGGTTTGGCATGCTGTGTGAAAAAGCCATGGTGGAATTCACGGGTCACCCGACCCGGTAATTCAACCTGGGTATAAAGCAGTGTTATTCCTGGGTTGAATACCAGGTCAGTGGCAGTGTAAACAGGTTCCTGGGTCGATGCGACCCGTAACCCGTTCACTAGATAGGAAGAGGCAGCGTGGAGATGAGCTCATTTCCCAGCGCCGCCCCCGCTGCCGGCTCCATCCCCCGCCAATATGGTAACCCGCCCGGCATATTGTCAGGTCAGGGAAACCTGCTGTAGCGTCCAATGCCGGATCCCACCTAGGAAGGACCCGTTTCCAATTCCTGGGTGGGATCCAGCATTTGCGGTGTGAAAGGGGTATAACTGTGTGTTATTAGTGTTAGGTCGGTTTGCCCACCCACCCCAAAGGGGGACTTCTCTAAACAAGAACCAACAGAGAGTCACATGGCTCTATGGGGAAAATATCCTGCTCATAAAATGGATTTAATTAGCCATATGCAGTTTATTTGTAAGTTTTTTTTGTTTGTTTTTTCATTTCTTTTGTGGTGGGTGGGCTATTGTGCCACCTGATCTGTCGGCCTGCAGACATATCCCATAACGCAGACCATACCCACATGCAGCACGACATTACTCAGTTTGATAGCATTCCATAGCAGAGTGTAGAGGAGTACTAGCTGACAAATAATACACTTATGGCGAAATAAAGAAAGCCTTTTAACAGGGTAAATCCAATGGCTCATTTTACACTGTGATAATTCCCAAATCCTAGTGACAAATCTTCATTAGGAAATAATACACTCCCGATGGGGACTATGGGGGAGAGGTATCAAACCTTGGAGATGTAAAAAGCACCAACCAATCAGCTACTAACTGGCATATTTCAAACGCAGCTTGTAAAATGCCAGTTAGAAGCTGATTGGTTAGTAATTTATCTCTCTCCCCTTTATCGCTCTCCAAGATTTGCTAAATCTCCCCATAAATTCCAAATGTAGGGTTAAAAGTACTGTTTTCCCATGCTTGGCTCATGTACACTGGAATATTAGAATAAAGACTTATTCAGGGCAACTAAGTGGGGGTTTCTGTTTCCTTATTGTCGCCAGAGCATCATAAGACTTTACAACTTTTATAACTAAGTTGGCATTCTTTTTAAATGACATTAAATTATCATCTTGCTATAATTTTACATATTTTATAAACTGTATATATTGTATAAGTTGTTCTTGGCTAAATAGAGTGAACCTGCTAGCATGTTAATGCTAAACATGTTTAAACATAACCACTAGAGGAACTGTTTGATTTGAGTCCTCAGATGATATTTCATAATGTGACTCAGCTACAAAATAAATATTGTTGCTTCCATTCATTGTATTAGTATCAATTATATAAGAATACGAAATATGACTTCCTTGTTACAACTTTAGCGAGACGGGAAAAACAAAGCTGACCATACCCTCATACATTCTGTTTATCTTAGATCATTAAAAGCACACATCAGTCTGGTTACTCCAGCATTACTTTCCTTTGTCAAGCAAAAAGTTATTTGCATGGGATGCGGTCAGCGATGTGACCGATGCCGGAATCCTGACACCACCCGGAACGCTGACTGCCGAAACCCCTAAGGTAAGTATCGGGGTAATGGTTAGGCTTAGGGCCTGGGGGAAGGGTTAGCCACAGCCGGTACCCCTCTGAGTCTTAGGGGGACATGTACTAAGCAGTGATAAAAGTGGAGATGTGAGCCAGTGGAGAAGTTGCCCATGGCAACCAATCAGCATTGTCGTAACATTTCTAATTTGCATACTTTAAAAGTATACAGAGCAGCTGATTGGTTGCCATGGGAAATTTCTCCACTGGCTCACTTCTCCGCTCTTATCACTGCTTAGTACATGTCCCCCTTAGCCCTAGCCACCAACCCTTGTGACTTAGCCCTAGTCACCACCCCAGGCGGGTTAGGGACAGGCAAGGGGTTAAATAATTACCCCGGCCCCTGTCGGCATTCTCAAGGTTGGTAAGTGGGCCAACGGCACCCCGTCCACTGGGATTGGTTATTACACCCGTACAATAATCTACCCCTACATGTTTATCGTTTCAATCTCAGGTGTGTGAAAAAAATAAATAAAACCTGCCAATGGTATGTAAATGACTAGCAATACAAACACCTGTACCAGCACAGCTGGAGATTGGCCTGATTCTAAAACTAACGTGTACAAAAACTTTGCACATTAACAATAAGTCATTTTTGACTGACAACATATTATTATTATTATTATTATTATAATTATTACTACCAGTTACTTATATAGTGCACACATATTCTGCAGCGCTTTACAGAGAATATTTGCCCATTCACATTAGTCCCTGCCCCAGTGGAGCTTACAATCTATATTACCTACCACATGTACACGCACATACATTCACGCTAGGGTTAATTTTGTTCGGAGCCAATTAACCTACCAGTATATTTTTGGATTGTGGGAGGAAACCGGAGTACCTGGAGGAAACCCACGCAAGTACGGGGAGAATATACAAACTCCACACAGTTGGGGCCATGGTGGGAATCAAACCCATGACCTCAGTGCTGTACGTAAAAATAAAATAAAAAGACTGCGGTTGCTGCTGTAGTCTCTTGGAACCTTAACAATGACTTTCTGAAAAGTGAATCGTTCCTCAAACCTGAGCTGTTTGTGCTGGGATTTTCCTATTCTTCTCGGTAAAACCATGAAAAATCTAAAACAGCATCAAAGAGGCACAGATCCGTAGCAGCAAATCATCTGCGCTTAACATTTCAATGAGCCAATCTACTTTATATGCTAAAGAGGAGCCATCTGAAGACAAATATACATTTGTTGATTAAAAAGCAAAACATTTATTTATTTATTTTTAATTTTAATTTGCTTCACGCCGTCATTCCGGCCCTATCAGATTAGCTTCCAATTCTGAAACGATATTAGAAATGGAAAAAAACGCCAAGCCCGTCCTGTAATAATATAATAAAGATGCCAATTGATTATTTATGGAAATATCTAGTTTAATCTGCAAGAGATGATTTTTTATGAAGCTTTGTGCATCAATAGATAATCGAGGCCTTAAAAAGAACCTTAGATTCCCATTACCTCAGGCAAAAGAATTCCTGAAAGCATGCCTTAAGGGCACCTGAATTATATACTCCATTAGGAGAGGAAAACCTGTCTGCGTTCCGTGTATAACACTCACCAGAAGCTTTCCTGTTTATTTCTCCTTTATAAAAGCAGAAGCATTAAGCACAGAATTTTTGTAAGTGAAGACTTATGTAAATACAATGAAGAAAACCTTTCAAGCCAAAGCCAGATCCCCTCCTTCAATCTCTGGCAGTGACCTATCCCAAATAAAAGGTTTCTGTTACATCATTAGGTCAAGCCAAAAACAGCCCGGGCTTAATGCATAGTTTGTTCTTCCTACTGTTTTTAGGCAAATACAGCTACTCCGCTCCCATCTGGGAGGGAAACGACACTGCTGAGCTGTAATCTAAGACAAAATTTTCATTGGAAGCAAATGCATTGAATCCAGTGTAAATACTGATGCGTGTTCAGAAAAGCTAAAACAATAAACCCTGGTCTTGTCCAACGCTGAGTTAGAGAAACAGAGGGAAGGAAAAGCAAACAGTGAAGAGGAATATTTTGTCGGGAACTGTTTTGATAATAGTAGATTGTTAGATTAGGGCTTGCAGCATCACCCCGCTCATCCTAAACCCAGTAATGCTCCAGACGTATAGGAACTAGCCAGCAATGCTGTTGCGTGGGACGTGCCCTGTCATAGGCTGCTCTCCAGAATATAACCTGGAGGTGCAATGATATAACAACCGCATGGTAACAGCTAGGAACCACATTTGCAAAGCAAGACAGGAAGAGAGGGGAGAAAATGTCCAGGATTTGACTTCCCCTGCTGCACAATGAAGGCAAATTATGAAGGCAAGCTGAAAAGGTGGAAATAATCACAAAAATGATGCTAGCCTATACACAGGCATAGACCCTCATTAGTATAACAGTAAGCTCCACTGGGTGATTTCTACACGATTTGCTCATGCCATGAGGTAGTGCCACAGGGCAACTTTGGCCAGCTGTTAATGTTTCCTGACAGCTTCTTAGCAACTAGTGCTAGCCGTGTTGTGGCGTTTGCTAGTGACAGAAACTGAAAATGTCATATCATCTGCCCATGTGTCATGAAGTCCGTGTGGCAATTAACTAGTAGGCCAGTGACTGAGAGGCCAGAGGCTCTTCTAAATGGCCTGTGGCAATTCTGGACCAAGTGTGCTCATATTTTTGCATTTGCGCTGCCCATATGCAACATTAGCAATGCACATATCTGCCTGGCGCTACCTCTGTCTGAATCCCTGATGAGCTGGGTGTCCTGGTGTGTCATCTCTGCAGAAAGAGCCCCTCGTTAGGTGCTGCATGGCATTATCAGTGGACTTAAAGGTAATTTGTCTTGATATTGTTTGAAATGGTCCTTTAATTAGCAGTACCTCGTTTTCTGTTTTTGAACGCTGCCTTCGAGAGGTGCTAGGCTTTTTTTTTTTATTGCTTTTTTTTTCTCTCTCTTCTTCTCCCTCTCACAAATTAGTCTAAAAGGACTTAGGATCACTGGAGCAGACTCATTGCCTGTCAAATTGCTCGGAGCACAAGTAGTCTGCACGGCAACTAGACACTATTTAAAAAACATTGAGCCTGTAACAAGCATGAGAATAGCAGGGCTCCCTCATTTCAGCTCCCAAGCTATCAAGACTATCCTCGGTGTGTCAAACTGTCAATCCTTCCAGCAATGCCATTTGCTCTTTCAAATAATATTCAGGACTTGCTGTTAAAAAAAAGAAAAAAAATGATAGGCTGCGATCTAGTGCAAAAGGCCAGCCGACAAAGAAAGGAATTCGTCCTGCAAGATCTCCAGGAGCAATTTCTTAGGAGACCCAGGCCTATTCCCATAGAGTAATGCAGGTGACCTGTAGAACCTCCCTTGCTGTCAGGGGGCTCAGATTTCAAACAAGCTCAAATCAAATGTCCTGTAGTTGCCTATTTAAGCACACCCAGGCATTTAGGCCATGCTATCTTGTTCCTTTCAAGAAAGGATAAAGCAGCATTTATAGAATTCAGGCCATTCAATGGGTCAAACTGGCCATGTCAGCAGGGGTCCCTCTCATGCAGGTCAAGACTCCCCCCCTCCTCCCCGCAACCTTCCTTCCCACAGTCCATTGGCATTTAGAGGAGGGAGCACAGAGTTGTAACATAAATTTCCAGGTCATGACAATGTTTTCAGTATTTTTCTTATCAGATCTAGGAATTGGTAACCTAACAAGATTATTGAGACCATAATATAGCAAAGCTGTTGACTGCGTACAGAGCACAAACACTAAAGTAAAACAGGATAGCAAGAGGTTTCTTCGATATATATAAATATATACAATATTCACAGCAGAATAAGACTGATCTATAAAATACACTTATACGTTCCATATACGTCTATATAAACATAAAAATGGGTGTGCTTAGACCAATCACTTTCTATCTATTTAATAACAAAGCAAGACCAAATTGCAGATTTTTTTATAGGCTGAATTAGTTTTCACTGTTCGGCAGGTAGCGGGTTACTTAATTCATTTATGACATCACATAAATAAGAGCTCCATCAACGTGGCAAAGTTAAAAGGGAAGAAAAAAAAATGAGAAAAGAGAGAGCTGTGAGTTAAGAAAATAGGGTAAGAGGGAAGTTTAAGACTTGTAAGCAAAGTGCCAAGCGGGAGCAATCCCTTAGAGGACCATTAACATACTGAGGGCATTTTTATAAGGCATTGTAAAAAGAGCTTAAAACTTGTAAAGAGTAATGTGTTAAAGAGTTAAGTGGTGCACAGTCATTTTCACCATGGAAAAAAAACGGGCCACTTTGTTGGGGGGCCCCTAGCTTTGGGACATGCACAGCTGCAGAAGCACAATACAGCACATATGACTACATAAACTCAGGCTTAATTGTCACAGCAAAGCATAATGGACTGAACTAAGAGCAGATTATTTTATTCCTCCGAAACAGTGTAAGGTACATGTTCCTTACAATGCATATGTAATTAAAAGTTTTCCTTCACATGGTCGCTACCTTGGATGCATTCATGTAATCATGTATGGCATATATTACTATTATATTAGATTTCTCCTCTGCACCACAGTATGATGCTGTTACTAGTTCTGGCTGCTTGTAATGCTGACTAACCTGCACAGCGCCGTTCTCCTTTTACAGCCTCATCCATTTAGCAAAAGGTTGTTGTTGTTGTTGTTTTTTCTTTTTCTGATGGCTTTTGTGTATCTTGCTGTTATATGTACATACAAAAAAAGCAAAGATGCTGCAAAGTAAGGCAACCACCTTTACAAAGCAAAGAATGGATGGAATTTTGGAGAATAGAATGAATTAACGTTTGGGGGTGGTAGCAGGAAAGTGATGCCATTGGGCCACTCCCCCATGATGCAATCCCACAAATTTGCAGAAAACCGCATCATCATGTACCCATCCCGCCCATTTCACTAGAAAGTGGGCGAGATGCGGGAGGGCTACCCACTCTTCCAGTAGACTGTTGGACTGTCCAAAAATGTGGATATTCAGGGAGAGTGGCCAAGTATCTTGTTGTTGTTATAATAATAATGATAATAATAATAATAATAATAATAATAAATAATTATAATTATTCTTAATATTATTATTATTATTATTATTACTACTACTAAAACAAAAACAGTGGTAGAATTATTATTTTTTGGAAGATTCTACATTTTTCTTTCATAAGTTCCAATACAAGTTCATACGGTCCTCAGGGGCATTTTTAATGCGGATTTGATTAATATTTTTTCACGTAAAATTGCAACGATAAAATTCATATTTTCATGCAAATTTACTGTCTGTCTCTTGCTAGGAGATAGGCACCAATAAGAGCCCATCCTGGCCAAGAGCTGGAAGTAGCGTGATAGCATAACAATATCACACTGCTTCCTGATTCAGGTCCCCCAACAGGCAATGAACATGTGCATTGGCAGCAAACGCATGCATCACCAAGGGCCGACAGAGGGAGCCAGAGGATCCCTCTCCAGAATAATTTACGAAAAAGTAGAAAACTGGTTGGTTTTGCATTACTAAACATTGCCGCTTTAAATTTGACTGCTGACTCATTGAAATCTCTGCAGCTTCCGAATCTCAACATCCTATGACATTTGAAATTAATCCTGAGAGCGAGCAGTGTGCATGTAGGAGTCTAGTTGGGCAGTTAGGCTTTAGAAGTCTAGTCGGGCAGTCAGGCTAGAGTGCTTGCTCATAGGCCAGAATTTCCTACACTTCATAGCTCTTCCAACTGTGAGGCCTGGGGGTAGTCTGTCTTTCTCTCTGGGGAACACCATTTTTTTATTGTTTAACATAGCGAACAAGGCACTAAGTAAGAAAACAAACAAAAAAAATGACTTGGTCTGCCTTACTTATTTCTTAGAAGGGCAAGTAACCTGGCAGCACTTAATTTGTATAAACAAATGTGTAGAAAAATTGGGTCCTCTGTACCTAGTAACTTAGAGCAATATGTTTTCATTATCTTCACAAAAACAGTATAACTATAATCCCACTTATAAATACACCAAATTGCCCTTTTGAAGTTGTGGTATAATCAAAATTGATTTCTCCTTTTCAGCATGCTGTGTAAATTACATATAACTGAAGTATATTTCATGAGAAAATAGTGAATATGTCTTACTAAATTATACATGTATGGCTTTGTTTTCCTAATATGTTTTGTTGTCCAATTGTAAAGCGCAACAGAATTTGCTGTGCTATAGAAGAAACTGTTAATAAATAAATAATGTCATCAGAGTGTGGTACCTACTTTTAACCTCCAGATGTCACAATTGCAACTGCGTTTTATAGAAAACATTTGGCCAATGGCTAGATCTCATTTTATATAGCAGTGCAATGAAGTATATACTATGGCAGTGCAAAGTGACACCTGTAAACTATAATATATAAAAAAAAATGTTTTACAAATCGGACAGATCTTGAATGATGACTCGCTGTAGTAGTCTGGCCTGTCTGGGGTGTAACTAGCAGCATTTTCTAAGGTCCCCCATGAACTTCTCAAGGCTGTAAAAATGACACACACACTTGAGGATTTGACAGTGGACATGCAAACCCCTGCAGCTGCTACTACGGTAGTTATGCCTGATTATACTAGTACCCTTGTTCGAATAACTGAGAGTAGCTCAATCCAATATCTGTATGCATTAAAACCAGTTAGACAACCTGTCTTAAATAAGAAACTTTCAGGTGTGTTCCACTTAACTATCATATGATTAAAAATTTGGGCCCAGATTTATCAAGCCTTGGAAAATGATAAATTGCATGGTGATAAAGTACCAACCAACCAGCTCCTAACTGCCATGCTACAGGCTGTGTTTGAAAAAAAAATGACAGTTAGGAGCTGATTGGTTGGTACTTTATCACCGTGCAATTTATCACTCTCCAAGGCTTGATAAATCTGGGCCTTGGTTTACTATTTATTTATATAGTGAACACATTTACAGTCTAACAGATTCATAACAATTTAGGTCACAAATCCTTGTCATTCTGTAACATTAATTTATTCTTACAAATAAACAGAATCCACACACTTTACTTTTTCCAGTGTAATGAGCATATTAGGCTGGTACAACATATCCACGAATGTAAACATTGCAGGGGAAACACATCACAAAACGTCTTTTTGGTGTCTCTTCCACATTTTAACATTTAATCAGTGACTGATAAGGAACAATGACTAAGAAAACAGCCGACATATTTGTGGTGATTGGGTTCATTTTAACGGTATCTCCGAGTAAATTCCCTTCCTCTCAGATGTTGACTCTAGATCAAGTAAACTTAACACAATAGGTCACATAGGTCTCTCTACCTGTTTACAAAAATGTTTTCCTTATAAAGAGGGCAAGTTATTTTAATTAAAGGAAGCAGGCCCACAGGCTCACAGACCCGAGGAACTGAAACAGTGAAATATATCTTTAAAGAAGCTTTGTTGGGTGCTGTTGCTTTATATTTGTAATGAAACAACAGTAATCTACCACATACCACAGTAATCTAGTCATACCTCATAAGCAATACATATATATAAATTTATTCATTCCCCACTTGAGTGATTCTAATTGCCCTTCCTAGCAGGGAAACAAACAAGTCAAATCTTTATTTGAAAATGTAATGACGCTATTACTTAAAGACAGCATACATCACACTAATATCCGAAATTTAGATTATAGATATTATTATTACCAGTTATTTATATAGCGCACACATATTCCGCAGCGCTTTACAGAGAGTATTTGCCCATTCACATCAGTCCCTGCCTCAGTGGAGCTTACAATCTATATTCCCTATCACGTGCACACACAGACACATTCACGCTAGGGTTAATTTTGTTTGGAGCCAATTAACCTACCAGTATATTTTTGGATTGTGGATTGTGAGAGGAAACCGGAGCACCCGGAGGACATGCAAGTACGGGGAGAATATACAAACTCCACACAGTTAGGGCCATGGTGGGAATAGAACCCATGACCTCAGTGCTGTGAGGCAGTAATGCTAACCATTACACCACACGTACTGCCCTAGATATGTATACATAACTGATGGTGCTCTATATATTTCAGAACTACAAGATTCAGCATGCCCTATAAGTCAAAAGATAGAGGTTGCCCCCCAAAAAACAAAAATGAGATTATGTCCTAGTTGGGCCAGGTCAACAGAATACTCAGGGATGTGCAGTGTGGTAAATGGCTCAGGAAGCACTGGCTAGTTCCAGAGCCAGGTTTACACACAATATATAAGCCAAATTGTTCATGTGGGCATTATACACAGATGCAGCAGCATATACATGTGGGCATTATACACAGATGCAGCAGTATATTCTGCTGGAAATCTGGTGAGTTTTGATCAGAGATATGTGGAAAAGATAGGCAGGTGAGGCACTGCCTACCTGCCATAGACTTTTACTCCAGAATTTTGACTAAAAAAATGATTAGAATAATACAAAGAAGATATTTGTAATATATTCTTTGTTTTTCTTCATATACTTTGTATAGTCAGAACTCTAGCTTATACGTTATTATGACAGGAAAGGCTCTGCCTCACCTCACCACACGTCACTGAGAATACTGTATAGCGTAAAGATTCTTTGAAGATGAATAACTCACAAATACATGTGACTGACATTGGACCCTCACATCATTATTGCCTGGAAAAGGGAAGGCCTCATAGCAGTGTTATTTTACTTTTGTGCAGAATACTTTAAATGCAAAATGCAGTTCACCTTATTTTACTTTAACTGATAATACAGGGAAAAAAATATAGAAGTGAAAATGAATCAGCTGTTCAGGGTAACCCTGAACAATCCTTATTTCCCAGTTTGTTTTTCAATACTGGAATTTTCAACCATGTTTCAGAGCGAACAGGCTGGTTCAGAGGAATATGACACAAATCTGGTTATTGGGCCAAAGTAAATGTGCCACTTATTTGTTTTGGGTCGGCCTAAACACACAGATATGTATGTTGGGCAGATTTGACCATTTTAAGCCATCAGATCAGATCACATTTAGGGGCTCATTTACCATTACGATACAATACCATACCAATACAAAAGTAGTGTTTTCAGGGGATAGCTGCAAATATAGAGTATCACCTAAATGTATGAGACGGGCCACAGCAAATATCGGAGATATCTGCTGCAATCCTTCCATTCCCAACAGCGATGGATGTTGCGATGTTGTCAGATGTACCAGGCTTCGGAATGCAAAGCATTCCCAAGCTTGGCCCCCCCAGCTAACGCCATCTGAAGATGGTGTTAGCCCGTTGTAGCCTATGGGCTACAGATCGCAAACTAAGCCAGCAGGGGAACCCTCCACACAAGCATGATCAGCAGGCCTTGCATGCGCAGGAGTTCTACTATCACTCTGAGCAAAGGGACAGGTTCCTTTTGGAACCGCTATTCATGCGGGTGTCACTGTCCTGTCATACTGTGCATGCCACCAGTATAATCGCATGCTGCATTGCAATTTCGGCTGCTAATATCACAGCCCGTTTGCAAAGTAAATGAAATTATTGATAGATGTGTGCCATAGTACGCTCATGAGGAGTGTTAGATATGGTTAACCCCTGGCCAGAATTGGTTAGAAATTACTAAACTAGCGGATCCTGGGCTAGATGCATCATCGCTTGGAAAGTGATAAAATGGAGAGTGAAAAAGTGGCAGCCAATCAGGTCCTAACTAGAGATGAGCGGGTTCGGTTTCTCTGAATCCGAACCCGCCAGAACTTCATGTTTTTTTTCACGAGTCCGAGCGACTCGGATCTTCCCGCCTTGCTCGGTTAACCCGAGCGCGCCCGAACGTCATCATGACGCTGTCGGATTCTCGCGAGGCTCGGATTCTATCGCGAGACTCGGATTCTATATAAGGAGCCGCGCGTCGCCGCCATTTTCACACGTGCATTGAGATTGATAGGGAGAGGACGTGGCTGGCGTCCTCTCCGTTTAGACACTTGATTTACTAATTTTGGGGAGCATTAGGAGTACTCAGTAGTGTACAGTGCAGAGTTTTGCTGATAGTGACCAGTGACCACCACTTTTATTTATAATCCGTTCTCTGCCTGAAAAAAGCGATACACAGCACACAGTGACTCAGTCACATACATACCATATCTGTGTGCACTGCTCAGGCTCAGGCCAGTGTGCTGCATCATCTATATATATTATATATCTGTCTGACTGCTCAGCTCACACAGCTTATAATTGTGGGGGAGACTGGGGAGCACTACTGCAGTGCCAGTTATAGGTTATAGCAGGAGCCAGGAGTACATAATATTATATTAAAATTAAACAGTGCACACTTTTGCTGCAGGAGTGCCACTGCCAGTGTGACTAGTGACCAGCGACCTGACCACCAGTATATAATATTAGTAGTATACTATCTCTTTATCAACCAGTCTATATTAGCAGCAGACACAGTACAGTGCGGTAGTTCACGGCTGTGGCTACCTCTGTGTCGGCACTCGGCAGCCCGTCCATAATTGTATATACCAGTGACCTAACCGTGGTTTTTTTTTCTTTCTTTATACATACATACTAGTTACGAGTATACTATCTCTTTATCAACCAGTCTATATATTAGCAGCAGACACAGTACAGTGCGGTAGTTCACGGCTGTGGCTACCTCTGTGTCGGCACTCGGCAGCCCGTCCATAATTGTATATACCAGTGACCTAACCGTGGTTTTTTTTTCTTTCTTTATACATACATACTAGTTACGAGTATACTATCTCTTTATCAACCAGTCTATATATTAGCAGCAGACACAGTACAGTGCGGTAGTTCACGGCTGTGGCTACCTCTGTGTCGGCACTCGGCAGCCCGTCCATAATTGTATATACCAGTGACCTAACCGTGGTTTTTTTTTCTTTCTTTATACATACATACTAGTTACGAGTATACTATCTCTTTATCAACCAGTCTATATATTAGCAGCAGACACAGTACAGTGCGGTAGTTCACGGCTGTGGCTACCTCTGTGTCGGCACTCGGCAGCCCGTCCATAATTGTATATACCAGTGACCTAACCGTGGTTTTTTTTTCTTTCTTTATACATACATACTAGTTACGAGTATACTATCTCTTTATCAACCAGTCTATATATTAGCAGCAGACACAGTACAGTGCGGTAGTTCACGGCTGTGGCTACCTCTGTGTCGGCACTCGGCAGCCCGTCCATAATTGTATATACCAGTGACCTAACCGTGGTTTTTTTTTCTTTCTTTATACATACATACTAGTTACGAGTATACTATCTCTTTATCAACCAGTCTATATATTAGCAGCAGACACAGTACAGTGCGGTAGTTCACGGCTGTGGCTACCTCTGTGTCGGCACTCGGCAGCCCGTCCATAATTGTATATACCAGTGACCTAACCGTGGTTTTTTTTTCTTTCTTTATACATACATACTAGTTACGAGTATACTATCTCTTTATCAACCAGTCTATATATTAGCAGCAGACACAGTACAGTGCGGTAGTTCACGGCTGTGGCTACCTCTGTGTCGGCACTCGGCAGCCCGTCCATAATTGTATATACCAGTGACCTAACCGTGGTTTTTTTTTCTTTCTTTATACATACATACTAGTTACGAGTATACTATCTCTTTATCAACCAGTCTATATATTAGCAGCAGACACAGTACAGTGCGGTAGTTCACGGCTGTGGCTACCTCTGTGTCGGCACTCGGCAGCCCGTCCATAATTGTATATACCAGTGACCTAACCGTGGTTTTTTTTTCTTTCTTTATACATACATACTAGTTACGAGTATACTATCTCTTTATCAACCAGTCTATATATTAGCAGCAGACACAGTACAGTGCGGTAGTTCACGGCTGTGGCTACCTCTGTGTCGGCACTCGGCAGCCCGTCCATAATTGTATATACCAGTGACCTAACCGTGGTTTTTTTTTCTTTCTTTATACATACATACTAGTTACGAGTATACTATCTCTTTATCAACCAGTCTATATATTAGCAGCAGACACAGTATAGTGCGGTAGTTCACGGCTGTGGCTACCTCTGTGTCGGCACTCGGCAGCCCGTCCATAATTGTATATACCAGTGACCTAACCGTGGTTTTTTTTTCTTTCTTTATACATACATACTAGTTACGAGTATACTATCTCTTTATCAACCAGTCTATATATTAGCAGCAGACACAGTATAGTGCGGTAGTTCACGGCTGTGGCTACCTCTGTGTCGGCACTCGGCAGCCCGTCCATAATTGTATATACCAGTGACCTAACCGTGGTTTTTTTTTCTTTCTTTATACATACATACTAGTTACGAGTATACTATCTCTTTATCAACCAGTCTATATATTAGCAGCAGACACAGTATAGTGCGGTAGTTCACGGCTGTGGCTACCTCTGTGTCGGCACTCGGCAGCCCGTCCATAATTGTATATACCAGTGACCTAACCGTGGTTTTTTTTTCTTTCTTTATACATACATACTAGTTACGAGTATACTATCTCTTTATCAACCAGTCTATATATTAGCAGCAGACACAGTACAGTGCGGTAGTTCACGGCTGTGGCTACCTCTGTGTCGGCACTCGGCAGCCCGTCCATAATTGTATACTAGTATCCAATCCATCCATCTCCATTGTTTACCTGAGGTGCCTTTTAGTTGTGCCTATTAAAATATGGAGAACAAAAATGTTGAGGTTCCAAAATTAGGGAAAGATCAAGATCCACTTCCACCTCGTGCTGAAGCTGCTGCCACTAGTCATGGCCGAGACGATGAAATGCCAGCAACGTCGTCTGCCAAGGCCGATGCCCAATGTCATAGTACAGAGCATGTCAAATCCAAAACACCAAATATCAGTAAAAAAAGGACTCCAAAACCTAAAATAAAATTGTCGGAGGAGAAGCGTAAACTTGCCAATATGCCATTTACCACACGGAGTGGCAAGGAACGGCTGAGGCCCTGGCCTATGTTCATGGCTAGTGGTTCAGCTTCACATGAGGATGGAAGCACTCAGCCTCTCGCTAGAAAAATGAAAAGACTCAAGCTGGCAAAAGCAGCACAGCAAAGAACTGTGCATTCTTCGAAATCCCAAATCCACAAGGAGAGTCCAATTGTGTCGGTTGCGATGCCTGACCTTCCCAACACTGGACGTGAAGAGCATGCGCCTTCCACCATTTGCACGCCCCTGCAAGTGCTGGAAGGAGCACCCGCAATCCAGTTCCTGATAGTCAGATTGAAGATGTCAGTGTTGAAGTACACCAGGATGAGGAGGATATGGGTGTTGCTGGCGCTGGGGAGGAAATTGACCAGGAGGATTCTGATGGTGAGGTGGTTTGTTTAAGTCAGGCACCCGGGGAGACACCTGTTGTCCGTGGGAGGAATATGGCCGTTGACATGCCAGGTGAAAATACCAAAAAAATCAGCTCTTCGGTCAGTTCGGTGTGGAGGTATTTCACCAGAAATGCAGACAACAGGTGTCAAGCCGTGTGTTCCCTTTGTCAAGCTGTAATAAGTAGGGGTAAGGACGTTAACCACCTCGGAACATCCTCCCTTATACGTCACCTGCAGCGCATTCATAATAAGTCAGTGACAAGTTCAAAAACTTTGGGTGACAGCGGAAGCAGTCCACTGACCAGTAAATCCCTTCCTCTTGTAACCAAGCTCACGCAAACCACCCCACCAACTCCCTCAGTGTCAATTTCCTCCTTCCCCAGGAATGCCAATAGTCCTGCAGGCCATGTCACTGGCAATTCTGACGAGTCCTCTCCTGCCTGGGATTCCTCCGATGCATCCTTGCGTGTAACGCCTACTGCTGCTGGCGCTGCTGTTGTTGCCGCTGGGAGTCGATGGTCATCCCAGAGGGGAAGTCGTAAGCCCACTTGTACTACTTCCAGTAAGCAATTGACTGTTCAACAGTCCTTTGCGAGGAAGATGAAATATCACAGCAGTCATCCTACTGCAAAGCGGATAACTGAGGCCTTGGCATCCTGGGTGGTGAGAAACGTGGTTCCGGTATCCATCATTACTGCAGAGCCAACTAGAGACTTGTTGGAGGTACTGTGTCCCCGGTACCAAATACCATCTAGGTTCCATTTCTCTAGGCAGGCGATACCGAAAATGTACACAGACCTCAGAAAAAGAGTCACCAGTGTCCTAAAAAATGCAGCTGTACCCAATGTCCACTTAACCACGGACATGTGGACAAGTGGAGCAGGGCAGGGTCAGGACTATATGACTGTGACAGCCCACTGGGTAGATGTATGGACTCCCGCCGCAAGAACAGCAGCGGCGGCACCAGTAGCAGCATCTCGCAAACGCCAACTCTTTCCTAGGCAGGCTACGCTTTGTATCACCGCTTTCCAGAATACGCACACAGCTGAAAACCTCTTACGGCAACTGAGGAAGATCATCGCGGAATGGCTTACCCCAATTGGACTCTCCTGTGGATTTGTGGCATCGGACAACGCCAGCAATATTGTGTGTGCATTAAATCTGGGCCAATTCCAGCACGTCCCATGTTTTGCACATACCTTGAATTTGGTGGTGCAGAATTATTTAAAAAACGAGAGGGGCGTGCAAGAGATGCTGTCGGTGGCCAGAAGAATTGCGGGACACTTTCGGCGTACAGGCACCACGTACAGAAAACTGGAGCACCACCAAAAACTACTGAACCTGCCCTGCCATCATCTGAAGCAAGAAGTGGTAACGAGGTGGAATTCAACCCTCTATATGCTTCAGAGGTTGGAGGAGCAGCAAAAGGCCATTCAAGCCTATACAATTGAGCACGATATAGTAGGTGGAATGCACCTGTCTCAAGTGCAGTGGAGAATGATTTCAACGTTGTGCAAGGTTCTGATGCCCTTTGAACTTGCCACACGTGAAGTCAGTTCAGACACTGCCAGCCTGAGTCAGGTCATTCCCCTCATCAGGCTTTTGCAGAAGAAGCTGGAGGCATTGAAGGAGGAGCTAACACGGAGCGATTCCGCTAGGCATGTGGGACTTGTGGATGCAGCCCTTAATTCGCTTAACAAGGATTCACGGGTGGTCAATCTGTTGAAATCAGAGCACTACATTTTGGCCACCGTGCTCGATCCTAGATTTAAAGCCTACCTTGGATCTCTCTTTCCGGCAGACACAGGTCTGCTGGGGTTGAAAGACCTGCTGGTGACAAAATTGTCAAGTCAAGCGGAACGCGACCTGTCAACATCTCCTCCTTCACATTCTCCCGCAACTGGGGGTGCGAGGAAAAGGCTCAGAATTCCGAGCCCACCCGCTGGCGGTGATGCAGGGCAGTCTGGAGCGACTGCTGATGCTGACATCTGGTCCGGACTGAAGGACCTGACAACGATTACGGACATGTCGTCTACTGTCACTGCATATGATTCTCTCAACATTGATAGAATGGTGGAGGATTATATGAGTGACCGCATCCAAGTAGGCACGTCACACAGTCCGTACTTATACTGGCAGGAAAAAGAGGCAATTTGGAGGCCCTTGCACAAACTGGCTTTATTCTACCTAAGTTGCCCTCCCACAAGTGTGTACTCCGAAAGAGTGTTTAGTGCCGCCGCTCACCTTGTCAGCAATCGGCGTACGAGGTTACATCCAGAAAATGTGGAGAAGATGATGTTCATTAAAATGAATTATAATCAATTCCTCCGCGGAGACATTGACCAGCAGCAATTGCCTCCACAAAGTACACAGGGAGCTGAGATGGTGGATTCCAGTGGGGACGAATTGATAATCTGTGAGGAGGGGGATGTACACGGTGATATATCGGAGGGTGAAGATGAGGTGGACATCTTGCCTCTGTAGAGCCAGTTTGTGCAAGGAGAGATTAATTGCTTCTTTTTTGGGGGGGGTCCAAACCAACCCGTCATATCAGTCACAGTCGTGTGGCAGACCCTGTCACTGAAATGATGGGTTGGTTAAAGTGTGCATGTCCTGTTTTGTTTATACAACATAAGGGTGGGTGGGAGGGCCCAAGGATAATTCCATCTTGCACCTCTTTTTTCTTTTCTTTTTCTTTGCATCATGTGCTGATTGGGGAGGGTTTTTTGGAAGGGACATCCTGCGTGACACTGCAGTGCCACTCCTAGATGGGCCCGGTGTTTGTGTCGGCCACTAGGGTCGCTAATCTTACTCACACAGCTACCTCATTGCGCCTCTTTTTTTCTTTGCGTCATGTGCTGTTTGGGGAGGGTTTTTTGGAAGGGCCATCCTGCGTGACACTGCAGTGCCACTCTTAGATGTGCCCGGTGTTTGTGTCGGCCACTAGGGTCGCTAATCTTACTCACACAGCTACCTCATTGCGCCTCTTTTTTCTTTGCGTCATGTGCTGTTTGGGGAGGGTTTTTTGGAAGGGACATCCTGCGTGACACTGCAGTGCCACTCCTAGATGGGCCCGGTGTTTGTGTCGGCCACTAGGGTCGCTAATCTTACTCACACAGTCAGCTACCTCATTGCGCCTCTTTTTTTCTTTGCGTCATGTGCTGTTTGGGGAGGGTTTTTTGGAAGGGCCATCCTGCGTGACACTGCAGTGCCACTCCTAGATGGGCCCGGTGTTTGTGTCGGCCACTAGGGTCGCTAATCTTACTCACACAGCTACCTCATTGCGCCTCTTTTTTTCTTTGCGTCATGTGCTGTTTGGGGAGGGTTTTTTGGAAGGGCCATCCTGCGTGACACTGCAGTGCCACTCCTAGATGGGCCCGGTGTTTGTGTCGGCCACTAGGGTCGCTAATCTTACTCACACAGCTACCTCATTGCGCCTCTTTTTTTCTTTGCGTCATGTGCTGTTTGGGGAGGGTTTTTTGGAAGGGACATCCTGCGTGACACTGCAGTGCCACTCCTAGATGGGCCCGGTGTTTGTGTCGGCCACTAGGGTCGCTTATCTTACTCACACAGCGACCTCGGTGCAAATTTTAGGACTAAAAATAATATTGTGAGGTGTGAGGTATTCAGAATAGACTGAAAATGAGTGTAAATTATGGTTTTTGAGGTTAATAATACTTTGGGATCAAAATGACCCCCAAATTCTATGATTTAAGCTGTTTTTTAGTGTTTTTGGAAAAAAACACCCGAATCCAAAACACACCCGAATCCGACAAAAATAATTCGGTGAGGTTTTGCCAAAACGCGTTCGAACCCAAAACACGGCCGCGGAACCGAACCCAAAACCAAAACACAAAACCCGAAAAATTTCAGGCGCTCATCTCTAGTCCTAACTGACATGTCACAGGCTGTGTTTGAAAAATGTCAGGAGCTGATTGGCTGGTACTTTTTCAGTCTCCATTTTATCACTTTCCAAGCGATGACGCATCTGGCCCCCTGTCTGCAGTCAGAGTACGGCTTTCCCAAATCAGTTACTAGGAAATGCAGAGTACCCCCTGAAATCTTCATTCTGTCATTTATAAGTACAATTGCAAATGTATATTTGTTTACCCAGTGTGAAAAACAGCAGCTTTTGAATCGTATACATTATCTCTTATATGCCTTAAAATGTGTATTTAGTACTGGTATGACAAAAAATACAGCAACAGAGCTCATTTGATTGTGGTTTCTAGTGCTGGGTAAGAGATTCACAAAATGAAAATGAGCCGTAATTAAGTGCTGAAGCTTTGCCATCAAATTTGAAGCATATTTTAATTTATTTGCATACCAACATTAAAATAGAGGAGGAAGAATTGCTGACTCATATTAAAGCCTACTTTTACTTATGTACAGATCATGCATCCATGCGGTCATCACATTTAATCAGGTGGGACCTCAACAGTGCTACCAGCTAATGGCTAAACAGATATTCAGATCTATCCCATTGGACAACTGAATATAGTAAAACAAATAAAATAAATAAAATCATAGACTTTAGGCATTATTTTACCCAATTTTGAGTAAGATATGGAATGCTTACACAAATTTTGCGTATGTAACTGCTTTATACCGTTTCATGTTACTTAAAGTAGAAATAACTTAACCTTTGCCTTTTCTTGAGCTTGTGTGGTTTAATTTGATTTCTTTAGCACATGATAAAATATTGTGTTCGTACTTTTGGCCCTCGGACCAGCACTCCATTGCTTGTAGATCGTGAACAACCTCAACCAGCCCATCACAAAGAGCAAATAATTGCCTCTTGTCAAAAACATGCCACCCTGTTGCTCAAAGTGCTTTTCAAATAGTAATAATAATATTAAAAAAGGTGCAACCCACTTACAGGACATAAGAATAGATTAGGAGCAACGTAACATGAAATGCATCACACCGTCAAATATTCTAGTAATGTGCATTTCAGTTTCATTTGGCTGAGTAAAGAAAAAAAACATGTTTATATATTTTATTTATTATTGTAGAATTTGAGTTCCCGAAAATGTAACATCACTAGAGAAGCAATTTATTTCTGTACCCAACACTTAGTCAATACAGAAGATACCGAGCCTTTAAAAAAAAAATGTGGAAAGTTCCTAATATTCTTTCATCTGAGACCCACTATTGTACCTTTTATATGCAGAACAATGAACAGTTTGGACTCTTAAAGCCAGGCCATCAAGAAAAACTCACTTAACTCCTTTAACCCCGTCTTATATTGCAGATTACTTGTGAACAAAACAAGTTAAAGAACAACAGCAAACTTGTGCTTGAAAGACCTAAATTTAAAAGCAGGCAACAGGAAGCTTTTAGTTGGGAAGTTGAGGTTTAAAGTACTCAGCAACAAACAATGAGCAGGAGAGATAAAGATGCAATGGAAATGGTATGGAACAGACCTTAGTAACTTCCTGCCAAAGCTGACATGGAGCATGTGTGCTGCCATGATAGGGACCAGTAAAGCTATTTTGCTTGTATTTACTGGAGGTATTTGTTCCTGTGCAAACAAAGGGAGGTGGATAAGCAAGCTTTGCCCTCTCGTGTTGCCAGGTCTTTAAGCTTAGCATGTATCACATATTTCATCATGGTAACGGTCTATTTGTTCATATTGTTACGTTGTAACTAGGATTAGCTTTCACTTTATCATGCACGACGCCCGGGTCCTGCTTGTCTCTGTAAAAACACCTTTAGCCATCCCTCTCTAGGAAGTCACTAAACAAGATCCGTCACCCTATTCCAACCACAAATAACATTCGGTAGGTTCTGCGTTGCCCCTGGTTATGACGTCAGTGTTAGCTCTTTGGGTTCTGGGTCAGGACCTCCGCCATTATTATATGCCATCACTTTATGCCTCCTATATTTATTTTTACCTTCCTCCCAGAGCACCAGGTATCTGTGTCAGAAGAGGGCTCCTCAGTTGCAGGTTTGTTTGGCCAAGGTCACAGACGGGGCAAGCATTTCAGCAGTTGTTAACACAAAGCTTCCACTGGGCTCTGCAAAGTCTCCAACAACGAGTGTTTCATCTGCAAATATACTTTCTATCCACGACGGATTGTTTTTTTTCTTCTTTTTTTTTCTCAGTTTAGCAAGAACTAACAAATCCCCTCCCTGTGAAGTGGTCTCAGTGACAAATAAATAGGTCAAACACTCTTAGCTGAAACCCAAGCAGCTAAATTCTCCAAATATGGAAACATAATGGATTTTGCTAGCTTAAAGAGGCTTTTAGGAACGGCATTTAACTCAGTTGGGCGTTATTACTTTAGTGAGCTATACAATGTACACAGTTAGCACGCCTTCAAACATTAGCCATTTTTTTAAAGTAATCAATTGTTATAAAAATTGATTTTCTTATATGCATGTGAGAAATGAATTTAACGTAATCAAATATGTAGCAAAACAAATCATATTAACTCTCATAAAAAAGCATCAGGGTCAAAATATGTCTAGTTAATTTAATTTAATGTTATTTGAGACTTCTGCAACTATATTATTTTATATAATCTTACTGTACAGACTTTTCTCTCCCCAGCCACTTTCTTTAGCTTCTCAAACAATGTATCTTTGTTGAGTATTTTACACTTCAATATTATCACCAGGAGAGCATATGGCATAACCATAGTGGGAAGCTTATCTTCATCTTCTTGTAAGCTAAAATTAGTTCAAACGGCTTTGCAGCTCTCCACATGACTCCAGTTATAATGTTAATAAAAGAAGCGTACGCCCCATACTTTTTGAGTTACAGCCGTTGTGCAAAACGCTGGCCTTTTATTGGCCTAAAAATATACTGTAAAACAATAAAACACACAAGTTTGTCTATTTCTTTCCCCCATATTTCTAACATATGTGTCAAAAATGTTATCAAATATATATGTTAAGAAGATTTAAAGATTTTTTTAAAGCTGGCAGACAGATCAGTCTGTGATGCCACTGCGGGAAAACTTTGCCTAAGTTCTAATCTATTACCTGTACAAAATGATTTAATGCTTGTGCTGGAAAGTAAGTGGTTGAAAGCTACTGATCTGACAATAAATAAACATATATATATGTGTGTGTGTGTGTGTGTGTGTGTGTGTGTGTGTGTGTGTGTTTATACACCTTTATATATATATATATATATATATATATATATATATATGTGTGTGTGTGTGTGCGCGTTTACTTATATATATATATATACATACTGTATATTTGTGTGTGTATAGAGATAGATAGATAGATAGATAGATAGATAGATAGATAGATAGATAGATAGAAGAAAAGCTTAACAGTTGATAATGATTTAAAAGATAAACCTAAGTTATGGAGGTTTGCCGGTGATTATACAGCTTACAGCTACTTAGTAATACATGTGAATTTGCGTTAATATTTTATTTCACTTAACATGGAGACAGACTGATTTAATGTCCAAGTGTAGATCCTTTTTTTGGAGCGTCAGGATTAGAAAACATGTTCTATATTACAGTAAACATGTTTTCTATATCCTGTAGATATAAAAAAACAAAAACCCACAATAGACCCCATATAGTCCGCAATTACAATATTTGTTTTTTTTCTACAGCCCAACCTCCCCCGCCCTTGTCACTTCTCAATATCTCTCACATTGAGTCCCACAACAAAGTCTAAATGAACGTGTGAGTTCAGAAGTGACATTGGCTTCCGAGCACTGCCATGGGCACTCTTAGAGAAGCGGAGTGGTATGTATATTTTCTTTAGCTTGTTGCAGACACCGGGTCTCAGGGTTAAACAGAAAACCCCTGAGGTTAGTTTAAGACCTATCATGAACAAATCTGTGCCAAGTAGAAGAAACGAAACAATATCTTTCTTGTGTACCGTACAAATGCTGATGCAATAGGAAAATGTTGACATCATGTTCAGAGAGAGGGGGACAGACGCTCTTTCCTTAGCATGTTGATAAATAGACCTCTAACAAACCAGCACTCATAACACACTGTATGGGAGCTCCAAAGTCACATGGCTGTTTATTCAGTTGGGCTAATTGGTAAATTAGGGAGGCACTAAAAGGGGCCACAACAATCCAACAGCAGTTCACACTGACCCACAAATAGATCCCATCACTCTGCAGCTCAAGTCATTTACATACTGTCAATATTTTTATTACTGCAGTAATGGGCAACTCTCAGCACTCCCGCTGCTGATAAATGACACCTCCCATGATGCTCAGGGCTCTTTGATTGGCTGCATGCTGATGCGATTATATTTGTATTACGAATAATTGGCTGCATAACACTGCAATGCTATCTCCATGGTAGTAGGTTTGGCCGTTGTCAACTTGACATGTTAAAAATAATATCTTTCAAGCCAATTTCTGCTGTTATGTTGCATTTCCACCTACAGGATTAATATTATGCTTTATGTTTTTATTTTCCACATCAAAAACTGTTTAAATGGAAGGTATCAAAGTAAACCTCTGCTTATCATAATCACAACTCAAACTGCTTTGTGCATGGGATCATAGAGCCTCACCCCTATCTATAAAGGTGTTACATAATGGAAACAATCGCTGCTCTGACTGCACTATAGAGGCAATAGAAGAAAAGAGGTGCAGGAGGCAGAGGTAGTTTTTTTCCCTAAACAACTGAATTGCAACACCATTTTCCTTTGTGCCACATTTCATAAAGCCTTCTAACTACATCTGAAATGAGAGAGCTTCACCACTAGCAAATAGTTGCTATTTGAATGGGAAAGACTGCTATTACACGCATTTTTCTGTCATGCAGACACATTTGTCAACTTTAACGCTTGTTAATTCACATAAATCATACGTGCCACTATTGCTGACCACTAATAAGGTCGACACTTGTTGTTAACTGTTTTGTTACTCATCCTGATCTTAAAAGACTCTCAATTGCATATGTCTGTAATTAGAAATAACACGTGCATGCTTTTCCATGCTTTACTACTGTGTAATAACTACCACGGTTTAAGCATAGGACTATGTACAGTTTAAATGACCAGTAACTAAAAAGTAATGTACTTAAACTGCCACCAGCTATAGCTATATAATATATATATATATATATCTATCTCAATAGCTTGTGTCTGTGTGGCCTGCTCGTGGGGATGTGTCCAAGCATGAGGGTTTAAACCATGAGGTCTATTTACTAAGCCTTAGAGAGAGATAACGTGAGAGATAAAGTACCAGCTAATCAGCTCCTAACTGCCATGTTACTGTTTGTGTTTAAAAACTCACAGTTAAGGGGGGTACTCACGGAGCGATATTCTAAGCAATCTGACTAGATTGCTTAGAATATAAGCCTGATCGCTCTGTGTGTACCCCTTACAGCGATAGCAATGCGCAGCCCCGCCCCTGCTGATAGATTGGCCTGCCGTGCAGGCCAATCTAGCGGGTCGCTCACTTCCCCCGCTGAGTGAAGTGAACGCCCCCCCCCCCGTCTCCCCCTGCACGCTCAGCACAGATCGCGCTGTGCTGAGCGGCGGGAGGGATGTGTGCTGAGCGGTTCGCTCAGCACACATCTCTCCCTGCATCGGCCCGTCTATATGGGCCTTTAGGAGTTGGGTTGGTTAGTTGGTACTTTATCTTTCCACCTTTGGCCCTCATTCCGAGTTGATCGCTCGCTAGCTGCTTTTAGCAGCAGTGCAAACGCTAAGCCGCCACCCTCTGGGAGTGTATCTTAGCTTAGCAGAAGTGTGACCGAAAGGTTAGCAGAACAGTGTTAAAAAATTTTCAAGCAGTTTCAGAGTAGCTGCAAACCTACTCCTACCTTGCGATCACTTCAGACTGTTTAGTTCCTGTTATGACGTCACAAACACGCCCTGCGTCCGGCCAGCCACTCCCCCGTTTCCCCAGGCACGCCTGCGTTTCTATCTGACACGCCTGCGTTTTTTAGCACACTCCCGGAAAATGGTCAGTTACCTCCCAGAAACGCCCCATTCATGTCAATCACTCACCGATCAGCAGAGCGACTGAAAAGAGTCGCTCGACCTCGTGTGAAATTGCATAGTTTTTTGTGAAAGTACGTCGCGCGTGCGCACTGCGCGCCATACGCATGCGCAGGAGTGCCGATTTTTTGCCTGATCGCTGAGCTGCGAACAACGGCAGCTAGCGATCAACTCGGAATGACCCCCTTTATCTTTCTCCAATGCTTAGTAAACAGACCCTTCCCCCCCCCCATTATGCCTTATAGCCCTATGTAACTGCTTTTGGTCATATTGCAGAATTGCAGATATATGTACTGTGCGTGGCTCCTAACCAGCTGCTAATGAGTATGTGACAAGCAACAGCTAAGGAAGATAACCAAATTGTGCCAGCTAAGAACCAAGAACCATAAAGATTTGGCTGTTAAACATGTGGGTCAACTCTCTTCAAGAGACACTTGGACCAGTTGCCCACGTTAAACTATAGGAATTTACCTTCCAATCTGTTTTCACATCTTTATAGGACCAATTTAGAATGAATTTCCCCATTACTATTAAGAAAAAAAAAATCTCTCAATAACAATTATTATTACAATTCTTGCATGTGTTAATGTTACAAGGTTCATATTCACACTGGATGTATTTGCATTTTACGTGGTCAGACTTACTAACAGGAAAACCTATCACTTAAAATAAAATGTTTATGTTTATACTGGTAATTATTCCCTGCTCCCTATTATGTAAAATATTCTGTGTCCTGTGTGCCTATGTCAGTCATTAACAAGCTATGCAATTCACAGTTCATAAGTTCTTTATGTGTATATCCATACTCATGATATTTAAGTCATAATGGGGACTTTCTTTTATTTTCCCACAGCTAAAATGAAGGTGAACAAAGTGAGTTTGGCAAAGGGCATTACTCAGTTGCCATTTCCCACAGCAATATGGCATTTTCCTCTGGGAATCAAACATTTTCCTTAAATTACTGTTTATAACTCTTATCAGCTTAACAGCAATGGAGCCATCAAGTGCAATATCATGAAGAGAAAAAAAAAGAAGTCAAGGTCAATGCGTACTTGCATTTTTGTTTATCTTTAGCCGCAATTGCTACTGACATTCAATTGGGTAATAAACATGAGGACTGTCAACTGTTCCCTGGGAACAGGTGACTTGTTATCACGGGAGGGGGAGGCAATTGCAAGGTAATCAAACAGTCCTGTTGGATATGTGAGCGTGATTATTTTATGGAAGCAATCACCTGTCAATATTGAATAAAAGCTTCAGAAGCATTCTCGCTGCCTTAGCAGCAGAGGTGACAAAATACACACTAAATCTGCTTGTTTGCCACAGATGTCTCTCAAGCCAAGCGAGAAAAAAAAGAGACAATGTGTATTTAGAGCTGCACTACTGCTACATACGCTTCACTAACTAGATGATTCCCCTAGCAAGAACCCTGTTACTGCAGCTGTTTTTTTTCTGGAGCTCCACCAATTCTGCAATACTGAAACAGCAAATCTGTTTTGTTCACCACAAAGAAAAAAAATGGCAGCAGAGGGGTAGTTTGAGCAGAAGGACCAATCAGAAGTCTCAATCACTTGTTGCCAGTTTCTTCAGGGTCTCCCACTTACTCCCAAACACAGGGTCACACAGCACCGGGTTTGAGTTGGGTCTGTGAGAAGAACCACAGAACCCATGGCAGTCCCAAGTGGTTCCTGGTAGGGAAGTTAATAACTAATAGTATAATTGATATAAGAGGTGGAAGCATATATTTAAGAATTAACGGTCTTAGTGTTGACACCACAATGATGACAGTTATGATGTCAACATGGTTAAAATGTCGACGTTATAAATGTCGATGCCTGGAAAATGTTAACGTGCACAGAATGTTGGCATAGTGAAAATGTTGACATCAGCATTAGGTTTAGGGGTTATGGTTAAATTTGGGGGTTACGGTGAGGGTTTCACTAATCTCAGGAAGACATTGTTGACATTATGACCATGTTAGCATTTAATCAGTGTCGACGTGTTAAATGTCGAAATGCCCACCATCAACATTATTACTATGTTGACATGATCCACGTCGACATAACATACCAAACCCAATTTAAGAGTAACAAAAAATCTTTTTCTACTTAAAGAAAAACAAAACTTTACACACTGTATGACCATATTGAAATCAAGCAAAAAAAACTTTGCACGAATTTGTGAGGGATTTTAAAGCAGATCATAATTTTCCAGGATCGTTATTTTTAATAATTACCCTTTATTCAGCCATCAACATGTTCAGAAAATTGACTTCTGAAATGAATAAGCATCAGCTAAAGGAATGAAAGCTGCGCCAATGTTTTTGTGCTCTTGACTAACTGAAGGTACGCCCTAAACTGCGAAACGCACTGGAACTTTAAAACTATAAAGAATCAGAAGTCGTTTGTCAATTTCAAACCAAGAAAATATCTACATCACCGTGTGACATTTTAACATGCCAGGCACAGACTACCCTTCCTGTTGATCAAGCAAATGTGAGATCCGCTACACAGAGCATACTTTAATGTATATGTTTAAATAAACGAAGCAATTATATACTAATATATAATATACTGCATGTTAACATTTCAAAATGAATGGTAATGAATGTCAACAAGGCTTCCTAGTTCTTAAAGCAATGCCAGCATAAACATATATTCACTGCAACAAGATTTACTAAGAAATTCTAAACTTTAAATGAAAGGCAGAGCATTAATGTCAGATATAGAAATGAGTTGCTGATTTTCTTATATGTTACTAATTTAAGTTTAAAGAATTACATGGAATCTTAAAGTAACTATTAAAAGTAATCGGTGCAACTGTATGTATAAATATATATGTATGTATATATATATATATATATATATATGTGTGTGTGTGTGTGTGTGTGTGTGTGTGTGTGTTTGTATATATATATATATATATATAGATATAGATATAGATATATAAACACACAAAAAACATTTTCTTGTAATGATGTCCCATATTGGACCTTTAACGTTTGCAATTTATATAGTCTCTTATCTTGTTCTGTATTTTATTTAGTTCTCATTTTTGAAATCATCATCTCATAATCATATAGTTAATAATCCTGAGTTAGACGTGCCAAGTATATCTCATACAAAGCTTACAGCGGCTGTAAATCAAACAGCAATGTGAACCATTACAGAATGTAGACATCAATATTGTATCTCTTCCTTACAAAAGGGGAAACAGCACTTTCACACGAGGCCATCTAATACCAACACATATCTACTCAATCCAGATGATTTTCTAAGCTCAGCAATCAGCTTGTATCAGAAGTCTCCGAATGATAACAAATACACTTTAACTGAGAGAGAAAAATGGACCACGTCTGCCATTTAAACTAAGGAAACCTGCGTTAAAGTTAGCTCTAGATAAGAAATATTCACTGAACTATTAAACATCTCTTCAAGCGGCCCCTGAGAACCAGATGTGGGACCAAAAATTTTTTCTTTGGGATATATTATTTTTTTTATTGTAGACTTGAACAGTGCAACTATGTAGATTGATTATTTTACATATATATATATTTTTTAAATAGAGTCTGTGGGACGTATCAGAGAAGGCGGTTGGTGCATGAAAGCTTTGGAGGGCTGTATTCAGAGGCAAAGCCTTTGCCACATTGTGGTCCAGGGCTCAATATAAATTGTATATTAGTCTGCTTGGTGCTTGCTAGATTATCATGCATATTAATTGTAGTGCTCTAAATTAAAATTTTACTCATGGTTAGCCTATTGTATTTAACTTACAGATAGTGTACATGAGCATTTGTGGTCAGGCAGCAAATTATGTCAAAAAAGTTGACAAATTCCGTTCAGCTCAATTGTTGTGATGTGACTCCGGATTGGCCAAGGCCGAAGGCACTTTGTGGTCAGTAACATTGCTAATTTTCCCTCGCCCACCATCATGGTGCAATGAAAAAGTAATGACAGTTGGCTACTGTCTTAAGTGGCAATGTGCACAGCTGAATATTGCGGAGGTACATGGGGCTGTATTAAATTTTCACCCTAAGGGCGGTGATTCAGTTGGCCACAGGACTTACCGCAGGATTTTAGCTTCTTGGTTAAGTGTAACTACCACTCGCAGCAACACTGATTAGCCACAGAAACACCAGGTAATGAGGATTTCTGTGTGAGCAGAAATCCACGTCAAGTGCCCTCTTGGGGCTTGTTGTGGGCAGTAACTGAATAGCTCCAAGCACTTAACCTGGGAGCTAAAAGCCCATGGTAAGTCCCATAGCTAACTGTATTCCCCCCCCCCCCTTCCACCTAAGATTTCCGGGCTAATTGAATTCCTACTTAATATTTTCTATGGGCTAATTAACCGGTAGGATAATAACAGTTCTAATACTATTGGCGGTTTTAAAACTGCTACGAATATTGTTAGTCCTTTTGTCCTAATGATCAATTGATCATCATCTTCACAACTGTTCAAGTTACAATGACCCATTCTTAACAGAGATACTAAGCAAGAGAACCTATCTTTTAAACTTTTAGCTGGATTGTTGTAGTCCCTCCCTATCCAAATGGCTCATGAGGGAAGGGGCTTTGACAACCTTGAAATATCCACCCCAACATGAAAATGAATGATCTTCTTGGGTGTAGAACAGCTGTAGGCAGTGCTGGATTAACAATATGTCAACCGGGGAGATTGCCTAGAGGCCCCCTCACACAGGGGGCCCACCCACATAGCTACATCCTCAGTGTAAGGGGTACTTTGGCACATTGCGAACTGGGGATCTTTGTGGCATAATGTGAATGAGGGCACTATAGCAGTGCTGGGAGTATTTACACATTAAACTTTTTAGTAACATTGCCAGTATATAATTTTGACAATGTTATCGGTAGGGGTGCCCACAAATTAGTTGACCTCAGGCCCACCAATCCTTAATCCATACTGGCTGTAGGATTAGAGGATCAGGAGAGGCTAGGAGAGTTTTCATTTTTCACCTCATGTCAAGTAATTCACCCCCAAAACTAAATATGTAATATAAAATAAAATTGTTGTTTAGAGGTAGTCAGTGAACTATTATTATGGGTAGATTTCCTAAAACATCCAAAAAGGAAAAGTGGGAGTGTTGACTATAGAAACAAATCATATTCCAGTACATCTAGACAGGATGGCATCGGGATCCCGGTGCTTGGGATGTTGGGGGTCAGAATTCCGATGGTGGCATCCCGATGTGCAGAATCTCGACACCTTGTTGGTAAGTATTCTAAGCCCCCCTCTACCCTATTAAGCCTAACCCTCCTTTAACGCAGCCTGACCCTAACCCTCCCTCCCCCCGCAGCCTAACCTTAAACCCTCCATGCTTAGTGCCTAATCCCCCCTCTTCTTAGTGCCTAAACCTACCCCCCACTGCAAACTAGTTCTAACACTCACTCCGCAGCCTAAAATCTAACCTCCCACTGCAGTGTAACCCTAACCCTCCCCCTAAAGCCTAGAACCTAACCCCCCTTCCCCCCCTGCAGCATAACCCTAACCTTCCCTGGCATACTTAAGTTTGGGATGTCGGAAGTAAGGATTCCGGTGCTAGCATTGTGATCGATGTCGGGATCCTGGCGTCAGTCTTGTGACCAGTGTTGGTATTCTGACTGTTGGCATCCTGAACGCCGGTATGCTGACCGGATCCCCATCTAGACTATACTATAATATAGAGATGCGTTCAGCATCCCAGAGGTCGGGATGCTTACCTCCTCCGATGTTGGTATCTTTAATGTTGGTGTGTCGCTGTTGGTCATGTGACCGCTGACATCCTGACCGCCAGAATGCCATACCAAAGCCAGAAAATAATAGCTAGAATCTAATTAGTTGCTAAGGGTAACAGCGCCACAAGTTTACGAAAATCCATCCATCACAGTGGTGACTTTAATTAGGAGTTAGCAATATGGGGGACATCATGAAATTTGTACTTTCTGCCCACAGGTTTCAGTGTCTTGAAAACAATACAGTGGCTCAAATGTTTTAAACAAAACTTTTTGTAACTCTGGTTATTTGAATTATATTTAAAATTAAATTCAATTCAATCCTTCAAGTTATATTCTAAATACTTTCTAAATACTAAAAACACGTACTAAGGAAACTGTCACCAAAGTGTTGGAATTTTGTACAATATGCAGCCTTTGTGGCTTCATCCTTCACTATGTCTATTCCTGTCCCAAAACTAAAGATGGCTGCCACCACATGTGCTTAACATAACAACAGAACAACAGTTATGTTGAACAATGTCCTATTCTCAGAAACTGGAGGGTCATATCAAGTCAAAAAGAGCCACAAGATAATGGCATCAGAGGAATAAGTAAAGGTCAATCAAAGACAAGCTAGAGTCTCCGCTGTCTGGATGACCTTCAGCGCTTGTGACAAATTACTATCAGTCAATGTCAGCTAATGACAGGAGCTTTTTAGTTAATCAATTGTTCTAAAAATGATCAAGAAAACTACTCACAGGACGGCTCATTTTCACATCAATGCCTGTGAAATATGAAAAGCTCATTTTTTTTTTTAATAAGCTCAAGAAAAGCAGCGACTGAATTACAGGGGTCACCTTACAGAAAAGACAGAACCCTCTCTCTGCCATTTTACATCTGATTTCAATTCCAAATTCTAATTAAAAAATGTAGTATGTTGGATGTCGCACCACATGACACAGCGCGCAGCGCGTTAGTTGAGCTTGACGCAAACACTTAAACAGATTCTCCTCACAATATTGGAAGTGTTTTCCTATGCGTTACAACTACTTCTCTTAATGACATGCAGGTAAGTTGAATTAATATACTGACAATACAGAGCATCATGTAAATAACTCAACCTTCTATAAAATGTGAAGAAAAAAAGAAAAACTTGCCCAAAAATCTAAATATTCTTTTTTTTCCCCCCAGGAATTCAAACTGACAGCAGTTTCATATTACTCCCTAAACCTGAAATGCTAGTTTCTCAAATTAAAATATCTTCTGTGGCCCCAGCTACTCTAGAGTCGTCCATAGAAAAGAAATAAGGGAGGCAGGGCAACACTTAAGCTAAGCTATAATTGGAAGTATGTGAAAAATGAAGTGTCAGTTTGGTCAATAAAGGGCAAAGGTCAAGGGGAACTGCAGCCCAAACTCTGTACGAAATGTGCTCATTAAGCCATCCAATCAGCAGCTCCTTCCACCCTATCACATTAGTCAGCAGACAGGCAAGCTGCTCCAAAATGCCCTGCTCTGTGCAGTTATTACTCCTCTTGTTCATGTAAAAAGGATAGCTGGTATATAAATCGTTGCTCAGTCATCTGGAACATACGGTGGCCCTTTACCTCCCCCCTTCATCCAGCTCTGTGTGCAAGCTTCAAACAGCTACCTTGAGATTCCCTTTGCTAGTATGAGGAATTATCTGAGCCTGGAAGAATTCCATACAGAAACACAGCATTTTGCATACTACCAGTGGTATAGAGCTACTAGAATAAAAATACATAACTAAAATCTGCTATTACATATTTGAAAAACAAGTGCATCCTACAATTAAAATACTTTTGTATCTAGTTTACACACTCACTGTATCTGTTTCTAAACAAAATGTCTTTTTGAACGCACAGCTGAGAGTTGCACTGTATCTGTTACTAAGTTTTAACAGCTCTTAAAATGCAGGTCTAAACTAACCCCAAAGCTTTCAGGTTTCTGCGCATTATCACTACGCAACACCTAGTACTCAACTGGCAACAACAATATACACTATTTTTGATACACCATGGGGGGATTTATCAAATCTTCTAAAGAGTTGAAAAATGAAGGTGTTGCCTATGACAGCCAATTAGATTTCAGCCCACATTTATCTAGCACATTCTATAAAATGATATCTACAATCTGATTGGTTGCTTTGGACAACACATTCACATGTCTTTTACTAGGGTTGATAAATCTCTGTCATTTAAGTCCAATACAGAACTGAAAGTGCATTTGCCCAGGGCAATAAATTTTCGGAAATACCCTCAGGACAGCAATTGCCCTGATTCAACTGTATTAGGTTCCATGTCATTATAGCAGTATCTGATCTTTTGATCACTTCATTTTTTTAAATCAATGATCAAGGTGGTATTTTATTTTTATTTTAACTTAATTAAGCTAAATGTTATAGGCGTGACCTGTGTTCTCCACTAGTTTCTAAACTTGGTCTCGATCCAAGGATCCCTATAATGGAGGAATATTACTTATATTTACAGAGACCTCTAATTTCCTCCTCATATTAAATGTAAATTACAGATTGCTGCCAGGGATCTCCATTAGGAAGCTGCAATGCCATTCTTTAATGGCCTAGTGGTTGCAAAGATTGGATAACAGCCATATAGATTTTACAAATGAAAAACTCCAATGTCTTTATATATATATATATATATATACAGGTTGAGTATCCCTTATCCAAAATGCTTGGGACCAGAGGTATTTTGGATATGGGATTTTTCCGTATTTTGGAATAATTGCATAACATAATGAGATATCATGGTGATGGGACCCAAGTCTAAGCACAGAATGCATTTATGTTTTATATGCACCTCATGCACACAGCCTGAAGGTAATTTTAGCCAATATTTTTTATAACTTTGTGCATTAAACAAAGTGTGTGTACATTCACACAACTCATTTATGTTTCATATACACCTTATATACACAGTCTGAAGGTCATTTAATACAATATTTTTAATAACTTTGTGTATTAAACAAAGTTTGTGTACATTGAGCCATCAGAAAACAAAGATTTCACTATCTCACTCTCACTTAAAAAAGTCCGTATTTCGGAATATTCCGTATTTCGGAATATTTGGATATGGGATACTCAACCTGTGTATATATATATATATATATATATATATATATACACACACACACACACACACACACATATATACGTGTGTGTGTGTGTGTGTGTGTGTGCGTGTGTTCGTGTGTGTTAGAAGGAATTAATGGAGTGTGAATCAGTAATTGTGTAATACATGTGTATGCATGTATGTATATGTATTTTATATATACTGTATATATATATATATATATATATATATATATATACACACACACACATAAAAAAAATTAACACATACATACATAAAAGTGTGTGGATCAAAAAATGGTACCAGGTAAGTTTTGCATTTAAAATTATTTCCACTTTGAATTCTATGAGCAAAACAGCTGCCAATCCCTGTTTAGAACTAAGGAGTCTATTTACTAAGCCTTGGAGAGAGATAAAGTGTAGAGAGATAATGTGCCAGCCAGTCAGCTTCTAACTGCCATTTTGCAGGCTATGGGGTCTATTTACTAAAGGGGGGTACACACGGAGAGATCCGTGCTTAAATTCTAAGTTAAGCACAGATCACTCCATGCGTATGACCCATAGCGATAGCGGTGCGCGGCCCTGCACGTCGCTGACCCTAGATTTGGCATGCCAAATCTAGTTAGAGTGCTCACCTCACCGCTGGGTGAGGTAAGCTTCCCCCCCCCCCATACCCCTCGTTCAGCACACATCGGGGGAGAGATGTGTGCTGAGCGATCTGTGCTAGGAGCTGGTTGGTGGCTGGTACTTTATCACCGTGCTATTTATCCTTCTCCAAGGTTTGATAAATCTGGGCCATATTTTTTAAATTACACTGAGAATTTGCCTTGTCTTTCCCCACACCAGTCACCACATTCCACTGTGTAGCAGAACTCCTCACAGTGACTGTGGGAAACAGCGCTCAGTAATTGTGCCTGCGCACATGATATTATTACTAAACAGAATTTTTTTTTTCTCTCTTTCTGGTTTGCAGACATTTCTGGATACTGATTTAACAGATAAGAGGATCCAGACCCATATTTCCTTACATGGTGTTTTACTTTATTATAATAATATTTGTTTTTGTCTCTCAAGCATATTACCAGAAATGTGCTAAAAGCATTTTTTTCTATATACCATGTTTACAAATGACATAAAACCAGCAGAGCATTGTTTTTGCTATAAGGGCCAAAAAGGAACAATCCAAAATCAGCAACGCCTTTTTAATGCTTTGGAAGTGTACAAATTCATTGTTTCCAAACAAATTGCAGGAAAATTTGTCAGCAATTACCATGGTGAATTTAGGGTTGTAACACAATAACACAGAAATAACATTAGCAAAACTAGCAGAGCATGCAAAAATGTGTAAGAGGCATCTTAAAGTGCAAAGAAAATCTCCCTGAGGCCACCCCAGAGGCCTGAAAGGCTAGTACCAGGAACAGCCTGCTCCTCATGTTGTGCAGTCATAATGATTACTAAGCCATGAAGTGCCAAGGAGGTTGTGTGCATGGCTGAAATATTTAGCTAACTAATGTTCATACACTGACTCCTGCTGACTTCCAAAAAACCTTGCAGGAGAACCCGTCTCGATCACAGTAAATTAACCATATGTTCTAAATACTATAGAAGATATATGCCAATACTGTCTGAAAATAAGAGCTTTGATTATTATTTATGACATAGGTCCCTGTGTTACTGTACATCCTCCTAGACCTAGAGCAATTACTGTAGTGAAGGGGCTTCTTAGGTTTAACTTCAGATACAGTTTACTTCATTTCTGAATAGCACTTTAAGGGGGACATGTACTAAGCAGTGATAAACGTGGAGAAGTGAGCCAGTGGAGAAGTTGTCCATGGCAACCAATCAGCTGTTCTGTATGTGTTTATAGTATGCAAATTATAAATGTTACGTCAATGCTGATTGGTTGCCATGGGAAACTTCTCCACTGGCTCACTTCTCCACTTTTATCACTGCTTAGTACATGTCTCCCTTAGTTCTAAGACTATTTAACCAATTGCCTTTGTTATTCACATAGTTATTACATGACCACATCTCTGCTATTGTGGGACTGGTATCAAAGTAAAGGCAGTCAGGAACCGCATTTCAGTTACAGTTGAAGTTTTGAAGTCTACCTAACCCTGAAATATGTATTAGGTAGGTGAATATGGAGGGAGATTTATCAAAGCTTGGAGAGAAATAAAGTGGAGTGAGATAAAGTATCAACCAATCAGCTCCTGTCATTTTTCAAACACAACCTGTAAAATAACAGTTAGAAGCTGATTGGGTGGTGCTTTATCTCTCTCCACTTTACCTCTCCCCAAGCTTTGATACCTCTCCCCTATGTTTGCTCATTAGTTATTGTCTGGGGCAATCAGCTTATATTTAAGACTGTCTCTAAGGGATGGTGGTAACTCTGAGCACATGCCAGTGGTGTATCTATAATGGGTGCAGTGTGTGTGGTGCATATAGACCCCTAGGTACAGAGGAGCACACATCGCATACCCTGCACCCATTTTTTCAATACTAATCTCTTTGGTGTCCCATGGCAGCGGGAGTGACTCTGAGCACTAGGTGTTGTGCAGATCTCCAGGAAAATGGCACAGTGGGCATTTTTCATGCGTTTTGCGCATTGTGTAGTAGAGAAGAAAATCTCTGGGAAAATGTCCACCGTGCCATTTCCTGGAGACCTGCTCACCACCTACTGCTCATCGTCACTGCCGCTGCCTGCTAGAGAGGAGGGGGCCCGGACAGAGACTGCACACGGGACCCCTCCTTTCTTTATACACCCCCCTTTAGAAATAAATATATATATATATATATATCAAGGGACATTTAAACTCACTTTGCTCAGTTTATACTAAAATACTTATGAGAAATATGGAGTACTCAGTGAGCTACTTTAAAGACACTGAGGAGGAGTGGTAAATACTTCCATATGTTAGCTAAAATCAACCAAAACTGGATAATCATAAGCACTAAAGAACAAAAATACTAAGGATCTAAAACTGAAAAGTGGTGGAGAGTAGGAAATAAAATGTGAAAGCTGCTTACAGAATGATTCAATAATTATCATCATGGCATTATCCCATTCAATAGTTCTGCAGATTACAGAAATAGTATTATATTTATTAAGACTCTGCGGTCACAGGAGTCTACACCACAGAAAGGGAAGAATGCTGCAGTTATGGTATAGCACAATGGGCACAGGATATCCCAAAAACCAACAGCCAAAATGCTCACTTGAAAAAAAGAATTCTCAGAAATATACTGTCATTAAGTTTCTACACAGCAGAAGATAAAATAAGCATAAAAAAGCACAAAAAGAATTAATGTTATCGTATAACAGTAAATACCATATTCCAATTAAAAGTGACCCAACATGGTAGGAAGCACATTTTTAGAGGGTGTGATAAATACTTGAAGGTAATATTCTTACCCTGTTCACTGCTGTTGTCACCACTATGCGACGTATGCCCACCACTTGAAGGTCCTGGTGTACCCCCGGAACGAGTTGATGCTGTATCATCGTGGTCTCTGCTCCATGAAGGCTGTGGAATTACAAAGACACTTTATGAGTTAAAGAAAAAACTTCAAACCACTCTTTTTTTCTTCCCGTCTTATGCATATATTCAGCTACAACCAACTTAATGTGCAAATTTAAAGGAAAGCTGCCAAATGGATCTGCATTAGTTTCTTTCACTG